>NC_142929.1:85533915-85698915 GCF_046866305.1 Octopus bimaculoides
ATATGAAAGTCTCAGTGTTGCTAGAATTTAGACTTGGTTGGTATTTTCTTATAAAATTTCTTTGCTATTAGCAAAGAAATTGATTTTGGCTAGCATTGTCTTTGAATTTGTATAGAGGAAACATTGTGAATTTGGGAAATTTGTTGTAAGCACATTCTTCGATGTGCAGGCTGAGAGGTATTTTCCTGTTTTCTGGGATACTAATTTGGGATTTGTGTACCGCCATCCTCTGACGTAGGCTGTTTTTAGTGTGTCCAATATATTGCCGTTTGCATCCAGAGCATGTAATTAGGTGGATCAAGTTCTCTGATGCACATGTAAAATTAGTTTTTACTGTGAAATTATGGCCTTGTTCTAATCGATGTTCTGATCCTTCTATTACATTGACACAAATCCCACAGTTGGGTCTCCCGCATTTTTTTACTGTAGGTTTAGTGGTTATTGTTGAGTGTAATTTGGCCTGGGTTAAAATCTTTTTCATTGATTTTGGTTGCCTCTTACTTTTGATGATTGTATGTGTTTTGAGGATTTGGTTCATTTTTGGGTCTTTCTTGAGTAGAGCTGTGCTGTGGAGTATGTTGTGTGGGTTGTGTGTGGAGATGTAAGGTAGGGTTTTTAATTTTTCTTCCTTTTTGGGTCTTGGTTGTCTAAGTTCTTGTGTATTTAATTGAAGTACTCTTTGGATCGTATTTTCGATTAAGGGCTGTGAATAGTTTCTATTTATGAGTGTGGATTTCAATTCCTGGAGTCGTGTATAACGGGTCTCTGCATCTGATACTATAGTGCATATTCTTTTGGCTAAACAAAATGGGATATTAGTCCTGGTGTGTCTCGGGTGGCAAGAATCAAATGGTAGGTACTGTTTCGAGTCAGTGGGTTTATAATAGATGTCTGTCTCTATCTTGTTTCCGACTTTCTTTATGAGGATATCTAAAAACAGTAGTTGTTGATTGTTGTATTCCATCATAAATTGGAGGTTTTCGTTTATTCCATTTAGAAGTGTCATCGAGATATCTTTTCCAGCTGTTTTGTATGTATGTGGAAAAGGAGCTTCCATATTTCTTGAGTGTTCTCTGGTATAGTTTAATCTCGAGATAGCCCATTACCAGGTTTGCAAAAGTAGGCACAGTCCGTGTTCCCATTGCAGTTCCCGATTTTTGTCGGAAGTATTCGTTGTTAAATATAAAATAATTATTTTTTAGGATAAATCTAAGTTCTTTTTTAATGCAAGAGGGGAGTTCTAACCAGAAAGTGATGGCTTCTATTCCTAAAGTGTGGGGGATGTTTGAATATAGGTTGACTACGTCAAAGGATACTAGTAGTGTTTTTTCATTGACCGCTTTTGGGAGGTGGTTTAGCATGTCCAGGTCATCCCTTATAAAGCTCTTGATGTGTTTTAGGAAGGGTTTCAGTAGAGTGTCCAAGAAGCTACTGAGGTGGTGGGTTTCACATACTGGAACTGCTATTATTGGTCTTAGTCTTAGTTTCAGGTCATCAGGTGAGGGGACCTTGATAATTATGTCTGTAGCTCCTTTGCATGCATCGCTTATTCTGCTTTTGTGGGATTACCATGTTCAAGGAAAGGACCACGTGCGCATGCAAGAAATAACAGTAAACTATGAATGTCATTCTTAATTTTAATTTCAATTTTATTTTATTAATAGCCCTTTTCTCTTCTCACATATTTTATATTCATATTTGATAAGGTTTTCAAAAAAAACGAAACATGTAAATTGATTAAAACACCCAAAAAATGTTTTTAAAAAGTGGCATTTTCATTTTTATTCATTTTCAATATATATATATTTACGAAAAAAACAACAGACGATGACAGGTGGTGTAAACAACAAATGGATGTATTAGTTTAACGCTCGGGAATAGAGAAAGTCTTTGACGTTTCGAGCCTACGCTCTTCAACTGAAAGGAACACAGAAAGAAATAAGGAGAGAAACAAGGAGAAAAAAATATATAAATGTAGTGGTCAGCGATCTATCATGACGAATGCCGGACAGAAGGATCACACAGGAGAGCTAAGAAAAAGAGGAGATAACAAAGAAGTGGTGAACCCAAGACGAGAAGCTACGTGTGTGTGAGAGAATGCTGGTGATCTTAACATACGTATGTGTGTATGTAGGTGTGAAGGTGTGAAAATGTGGGGGAGGGGAATTGGTCAGTGCTAGTGTGTGCATGGTGGTGTGTTGTGTGATATGGTGTAGCGTGGTGTGATGTGAGGGTGTTGGGATGTGGGAGGTCCGGAAGGCGAAGGCGGGGGAGGCGAGAGTGGGGAAAGCATGGGAGAACCTTTGAATTGGCAGCAAATCAGTGAAGATTAAAGAGGCGGCCAGAAGATTGATATCTGAAATATATTCCCAGAGAGCTAACCTTAGCAAAAGCATGAGTAAAAGCAGCAGCAAAGTACAAAGAAAAGAGAGTTGGGGCAAGGATGTCACCCTGCTTGACACCATTCTCTACAGGAATGGGTCCCGCCATGCCACCACCAACAATGACCCAAGCCTCCATCCCCATCATGAAATGATTTAATTATAGATATAAAGTGATCCGGACATCCAAGTTTGCCAAGTATTTTCCATAGAAAGGCCCTATTTACAGTGTCAAAAGCCTTTGTTAAATCAATGAATACCTGGACAAGATCCATATTCTGCTCATAGCACTTCTTCTGCATCTGTCTTGCTGTGAAAAATCATATCCATTGTCCCTTTACCAGATCGGAAGCCACATTGAGATTCAGATAGGACATCATTTACGAGATACCCATTCAGACGGGTAAGAAGAATGTTTGCCAGAACCTTGCCAGCAGCTGATAATAGAGCAATACCTCTGTAGTTACCACACATTGTTCTGGCTCCTTTTCTTTTATATAGAGGAAGAATAATTGCATCCTTCCAGTCCTTAGGGATTGCACCATCCCTCCAGACTGCACTAATAAGTTCATGAAGGGACTGTGTGATGTAATTACCACCAAATCGCAAGACCTCAGCACAAATTCCATCCTTTCCAGGTGCCCTACCAAGATTCATTTTACTTATTGATGTCATTACTTCATCTATTGAGGGTGAGGAGTCTAAGGAGCCAATGATAGGTCTTTGTTGCATAGTATCAATCACTGTTTCATCCACAACTGACTCATGGTTTAAGAGTTCAGAGAAGTGTTCGATCCAGTGATCTGTGATTTCTGTTGATTTAGTCAACAGGGTGGAAGACTCCTTGGAAAGCAAACGAGCTCATGTGGAGTTCTTAGGTCCATAAGCTTGCTTTATAAGATGGTAAAGCTTCTCGCTGTCATTTGCATCAGCAGCAGCCTGAACATCACGAGCAAGATCCTCCCACCAAGTGTTCTGCATCTTCCTGAGAGATCGCTGCAGTAGTGATTTTACACTGTTATAGTGGGCAAGTGCTAGACTTCGCTGCACAGTAGACAGTTCTCTGTGTAGCAATACACTGTGAGCATGGCACTTTACCACCAATAGTCGCTGAACTTCAGCATCATTCTCATCAAACCTGTCTCTCTGTCTGGCAGTAACATATCCCAGGGTTTTGGCTGCACATTGTAGAACCTGGTCTCGAAAATCCTCCCATGCTCCAGCAGTTTCAATGCTGGACAAGCAAGTCTGAAGTTCTTTCCTAACCACCATATCATATACCTTGTGGACATTTAGACGGCGAGGAATGCTGACTGGTACTCTTCTTTCTTTTACTCTAATTACCATTCGGAACTTTGCTCGCACAAGACTGTGGTCTGTCCAGCATTCTGATCCATGGAAGGACTTGACATTACAAATGTCATAAATGTCGCGCTTGCTGATGATGACATAATCCAGCAAGTGCCAAACTTTGGACCTTGGATGCATCCATGTTGTTGTGTGATCACCTTTGTGCATAAAATGAGTGCTTGCGATGTAAAGTCCATGTTCTTCGCAAAGCTCCAGTAGCATGAGACCATTGCTATTCATTTTCCCTACTCCAAAACGTCCTAGAGAGTTCCATGTTTGCCAGTCTGTTCCAACTCTGGCATTAAAATCCCCCAGTAGAATGACTTTATCAGAATTGGGAATTTTTCTAAGTATGGCTCTCAAATGGGTATAAAACATTGTTTTATCTTCATCACAGCTAATCAAAGTAGGTGCATAGGCACTTATTAGAGTAGCAAACCGCTTACCTTTCAAGTGCAACCGTAGTGTCATTATACGTTCATTTATAGGAACAGGGAGCTCTTCCAACTTCTTAAGGATATCAGATTGGACTGCAAAACCAACACCAGCCTCTCTGCGCTCCTCCTTCTGCCTTCCTTTCCAAAAAAAGGTGTATCCACCTCTTACTGCCTCAAGCTGACCATCACCTTCTATACGAGTCTCTGAGAGTGCAGCTATATCAATTTTATAACGGTTCAGCTCACGAGCAACAATTGCAGTGCGTCTTTCAGGCCTACAATCACTCTTGTTGTGCAACAGACTGCGCACATTCCAACATTAAATGTTTAAGTTCCGTCCAGATTTTATAAATAAAAAACTCTTTGCTTTTCGAGTGCAGGATGGATATCCATCAGTCACGCTAAACTGACCAGATATGGAAAGACAAGTAATTTTTGGTTCACCTTTTCTAGAACCTCCCCGGTCTCCGGGTGAGCATTGCCCTCTCCAAATGGAGCTGCTCAGACACCCATGCAGCAACCAAATCTTACCGCTGTCTTGGGTGACAAGGAGACGACTTTATATCTAGCATGGGGCACCTACGTGCAGGTCGCTGACTACATGCTTCCAACCTGTCAGGTCTGCATGCTTCACCACCTTCCCATCGCCGCAGGACTTCCGAATAAAAAAAAAATATATAAAAATAAAATATATACTAAAAATAAGATAAATATATATAGGAAAATAAATAAAAAAAACGCACATGTCGAGCAGAGGTCGGCAATGCCTGTGCTGAGTTTTAGGTCTAATGAGGCTTGCACAACACTTCATAGACTCTCTCCACCTTACTGACATTATCGAGAGACAAGTTGGAGCAAGATGTCTAGTGCCAATATAAGTCGCAGGCTCAGAGATGTGGGAGCGCCATGATCTCTAGCACAAACCAAAGATCACCAAAATGTCCAATGCCATTCCCTGCATATTTGGTTTTATATCAGAGTGACCTTCTCCTAGAGACATGCTTCAACAAAAGCTGAGAAGCGCCTCACTCCCAGTGGTCTTTCAGCACGCCAGACACCATCCCGGAATTTCTGCGTACCCGTGCTATTGCTAGATAGCCGTTGAGCCTGCACTAGGTCCATCCGAGTTTTCAACAGGTCTTGTTTTTAATCCTGCTGGGTTTCTAGCAACCCTCCTCACCAGGGTAGCCCTTGTGGGGGTGCTAGTTTAGTCGCCGGCAACCTGACCATGCAACAGGTTGTACTGGATTACACACACATATATATATATATATATATATATATATATATATAAAATCAAATAAAGCAACACGGATTTAAAAGATTATTGCAGTGCGTATGTTTTATGCTACTCCATTTATTTAAGTAATGCGAGCATTACATTAAATGCAATATGTAGAGCAATCTTATTCAATGCCTGACTCTAAAAGGATCCTTATTATTACATTATTTCAGGGCTTGTAGTGGTAGTGTCATGTTTATTCTATATTTTGACTTAAATAAATCTAATCCTTATTCCATTAATATTCTGTAATTAGCCCATGTTAGTCTTAAAATAAGTTCTTGACTATATAAGATAGTATGTTTCTATATTGGATGTCCTTGTTAATTCCTACCATTCCTTTCTTTTTTTTATTTTTATTAATTCCTTAAACCTTGATAAATCCTTTATTATAAACTATATAAATCCTATATTAATTCTTTACATTATAAAAATAAAGCTTATCTCTTATATGTCTTTCAAATAGTATTAGATATATTAGCTTAAAGTTTAAAATATTTTTTAAATAATTTTTTTAAATAATTCAAAATAGTTTCCTGAGTCCAATATATATATTCTTAAACTTCACACCTTATCTATAGCTTCAGGGTTTTTGTATAAACTAATTACATTTTTATTATTAACATATTAATTAAGCTAATATTGATATCTATAAATTTCCCATACTTAGTATATGTAAAACAAGACTGATGCTTTATTCAGACTAAAGAAAAAGCCCTGTTGACCTAAATGCTTAATGTTTAATTCCCCAACATTATGATAGCAGTAAAAAAACCCAACCTAAAATAGTGTTGCCACTCTGACCAGAGAAACCTTTATAAGCATATCCATGTATAATGCTTACACATTCCCTTTCCTTAGAAGTGATTGCCCCCTTATACTGTAACCACTAGATAAGAGACAAATAAAATCAGAGACAGTTGAAATTCTACCTAGAATTAATTACTAGCCTGCTAGCCTTGGCTATGTCAAGATGGAGTTTTATGTATTCTTCTTCCCACTTAGATTTTAAATGTTGCCACAATTATAATATGTCTATTCTACTGTAATTTTCTACATCCTTGTGCAGCTGAAGATTGTTCTACATATTGCATTTAATGTAATGCTCGCATTACTTAAATAAATGGAGAAGCATGAAACATGCGTGCTGCAATAATCTTTTAAATCCGTGTTGCTTTTTTTGATTTTTGATCACCTTGTTTTTGGATAATACCATACTATATTCTGGTGCCTAAACATAAGTACCACATTCAATTTTGAATCTAAATCTAAATCTATATATGGACTGGCTCTTGTGCGGGTGGCACATAAAATACACCATTTTGAGTGTGGCCGTTGCCAGTACCGCCTGACTGGCCTTCGTAGGATTTTCGAGCGAGATCATTGCCAGTGCCCCTGCACAGGCTCTTGTGTGGGTGGCACATAAAATACACCATTTTGAGTGTGGCCGTTGCCAGTTCTGCCTGACTGGCCTTTGTGCGGGTGACATGTAAAAGCACCCACTACACTCTCTGAGTGGTTGGTATTAGGAAGGGCATCCAGCTGTAGAAACTCTGCCAAATCAGATTGGAGCCTGGTGTAGCCATCTGGTTTCACCAGTCCTCAGTCAAATCGTCCAACCCATGCTAGCATGGAAAGCGGACATTAAAGATGATGATGATGATATATATATATATATGTATATATATATATATATATATATATATATAATATAATAAATGTGAAAATTAATTTGTGTGTCAGTGTGTCACACTTAGACTCCCTCTTTCACTATTCCTTGACACTCCTACTATTCCTCATGATGGGGTGAGAGTAATAGTAAAAATAGAGATGGTGAGGGTGGTCGTGAAGACAGAAAGAGTGAGAGAGAGAGAGGAAGAAAAAGAGGGAGAAAAAGAGAAACAAATAAATTTAGAGAGAGTTGATGTTTTATTAAAAATAGTAGTGTTGATGGTGGGAGAGTGAGTGACGGAAAGAGGGAGATGATGTACAACCTTGTTTAACTGTGTGTCTTTGACAGAAATTGCGATCACCAAAATATTGAGCACTATCATTTTTATTTTATTTTTTGCTTTCTTTAATACACACACATATAAAATACATTTTAATTGAAATAAAGTTGCCCCAAAATTAAACATAGGTGCAAGAGTGGCTGTGTGGTAAGTAGCTTGCTTACCAACCACATGGTTCTGGGTTCAGTCCCACTGCGTGGCATCTTCGACAAGTGTCTTCTACTATAGCCTCAAGCTGACCAAAGCCTTGTGAGTCGATTTGGTAGATGGAAACTGAAAGAAGCCCATCGTATATATATATGTATGTGTGTGTATATGTTTATGCATCTGTGTTTGTCCCCGCAACATCGCTTGACAACCAATGCTGGTGTGTTTACGTCCCCGTAACTTAGCGGTTCGGCAAAAGAGACTGATAGAATAAGTACTAGGCTTATAAAGAATAAGTCCTAGGGTCGATTTGCTCGACAAAAGTTGGTGCTCCAGCATGGCCGCAGTCAAATGACTGAAACAAGTAAAAAAGTATATCTAATATAAGGAATGTGAATGTCAGTGTGTCACACAAAAGACACATAATCAACTTTAATAAATCCTTTCTACTGGAAGCGCAAGGCCTCAAATTTTTGGGGAAGGGATTAAATCGATTACATTGACCTCAGTACATAACTGGTACTAATTTTATTGAACCCAAATGGACGAAAGGCAAAGTCGTCCTCAGCGGAATTTCAACTCAAAACCTAACGGCAGACAAAATACGGCTAAGTATTTCGCCCGGCATGCTAACTATTCTGCCAGCTCCCCATCTTAGTATAATATAATATAATATAATATAATATAATAAATGTGAATGTCAGTGTGTTACACTTTTTCAACTTTACTCCTAGAGACCAAAGCCCAATATATCATACCATTTTGGAATCAGGCTGACTCCATGAGTAAATTTAAAACACTCCATGCCAAACTTGGACCCACAATCTTGAAATTTTGGATTCCCAAGTTTTCATTACTGTGATTGTTTTCAGCAATATTTTACTGTGACTTTTTGCAACAAATTTTTTTGTACAATAACAATTTTTATAATCTAAAGGTTAACTCCGAGAGTAAATTAAAAACATTCCAGGTTGAGTCCAGACCTGCAATTCTGAAATTTTGGATTCCTATGCTTTCATTACTGTGATTGTTTTCGGCGATTTTTTCACACAATTGTTTGCAACGAATATGATTATCATTGGGATATGAAGCAATTGCAACAAATTCCCCAAACCAGGTCAGAGATCTGTTTGCAGATCTTCACATTCAGGGTCAGTTGCTTAAAAGCTATATACTAACTTAAAAGCCACTCGGTAGGGCGGCTTTTAAGCTGGTATATATATATATATATATATATATATATATATATATATATATATATGTATGCATGTATGTATGTATGTTGATAATACCTAGAAGAAGATGCTTGTTTCCACTTACCAAAGTAATGTAATCAGACAGTATCCAATTATGATTGATGGGTCAGCAGAGGTGGCCAAACCACTGCCTCTCATCTCTTCTGCTCCATAACCAACAAGAGGCTTTTTTAACTGCCTTTCCCATCTTGCACACAGCCACCCTTCACTCCTTTCCACTCATTCCATTGGTTGCAAGCATACTCCATACCGACTGTGCAGGGAAACCCCTACAGCCAAGCTCAAATGGGAAAAGCCATAACTGCCATCCCTTCTGCCTGCAATCCTGCAGAAGGCTGTCATACTTCGCATGCTTCTATTCATGGGTCTGATCATACCCTTCTTCTCACAGGACTGCAAGCTCAGTCAAGATAATTTTCTTGGTCTTTTTAGACCACAGAACCACATCTGGTCTCAGAATTGTATGGACAACCTGGGAAAACAGCAATCTCTTCCCTATGTATATATCTTTTATCTATTTCAGTTTTTAGATTGTGGCCATGTTGGGGCACCACCTTGAGGAATTTTAGTTGAACATATCATCCCTAGAACTTATTATTTTTCTATTTTCTCTTTTGCTGAACTGCTAAGTTATGGGGAAGTAAACAAACCAACACCAGTTGTCAAGTAATGGTGGTGGGCAAACACAGACACACACACACAATGAGAGGTGTCAAAAGGAGAACAGAGCTGGTTGAGGAAGTTCACAATTTTCTGGATGAAGACTGTTGTGTGTCTACAGTTTGGAGTCAGTGTGCTTATTATCTTTATGGACACATTATGGTCTTTTGTACACAGAATTATTCATGAAGATCTGAACATAGGAAAAATTTGTACTAAGTTTGTTCCTAGGGTGCTCAGTGACAAGCATCCTGGTAACCAACCACATGGCTGGGATGGACATCAAAATTCTCTTTCACTTCACTACATTCCTGACCTTGCTCCTTGTGAGCTTTGGTTGTTTTCCAAACTGAAAGAGAACCTTAATGGCAGTTGTTTGAAGGTGAAAGAGGCTGTGACAAGGGTATTGGACACTTTCACTTTGGAGGATTTCCAGGGTACCTTTACAAAGAGGCTGGTGTGCTACAAGTACACTGAAATCAGAATCATAACTTGAAGGAGATTAGAGTTTTGTACTTCTTTAAAATTAATAAAATTCTCTTCTGAAAAAGTCTGAGAACTTTCATAATGATGCATGCCCAACTGTGTCTGTTCATTGGAAAATATGTATATGTAATTGTATTTCTACTGACATAATATTTATGTTAATATATAAATGTGTACAAGGAGTGGCTGTGTGGTAAGTAGCTAGCTTACCAACCACATGGTCCTGGGTTCAGTCCCACTGCGTGGCATCTTGGGCAAGTGTCTTCTACTATAGCCTCGGGCTGACCAAAGCCTTGTGAGTGGATTTGGTAAACGGAAACTGAAAGAAGCCCATCGTATATATGTATATATATATATATATGTATGTGTGTGTGTATGTTTGTATGTGTGTATTTGTCCCCCCAACATCGCTTGACAACCGATGCTGGTATGTTTATGCCCCCGTAACTTAGCGGTTCGGCAAAAGAGATCAATAGAATAAGTACTAGGCTTCTAAGGAATAAGTCCTGGGGTCGATTTACTCGACTAAAAGGCGGTGCTCCAGCATGGCCACAGTCAAAAGACTGAAACAAATAAAAGAGTAAAAGAGTAAAGAGTAAGTATATGCTTCGATAAACTTTAATGTCCTGTGATGTATATGTATGTGTGAGAGTGTGTGTGAGTGAATGGGTTTGTGTTTTTATTTTCATTTCATTTTCACTCAAGCCTACCCTCTGTTTTATTGGCAGATTATTTGAAATACACTTTTTTCACAATTACTTCTCCAATATTAATTCTGAATGAAACCTTCCATAGCAAATTGCAATTCACACTATATAGGAAACAAGCTCTCAAATTTGAAGTCAGTCTCTTAAGTGCCTTGCACAGAACTCTTGACCTATTAAGTAGAAAAGTATATATATTATGGGTTTCCATTTTCCTGCTTTGTTCTGCCAAAGGAAGGGAAAAAGGAAAAGAAGCAGGCAGGCAGGAGGGTAGATAGGAATGTAGATAAGCAGCTAGGTAAGTTTGTTGTTGACACTGTCGCTTACGATGTCGAGGGTTCTAGTTGATCTGATCAACGGAACAGCCTGCTCATGAAATTAACATGCAAGTGGCTGAGCACTCCACAGACACGGGGGATTTTCAGCGTGACACAGTGTGACAACAGAAACAGGAAGTAAGAGTGAGAGAAAGTTGTGGTGAAAGAGTACAGCAGGGTTCGCCACCATTCCCTGCCGGAGCCTCAAGGAGCTTTAGGTGTTTTCGCTCAATAAACACTCACAACGCCCGGTCTGGGAATCGAAACCGCGATCCCATGACCATGAGTCCGCTGCCGTAACCACTGGGCCATTGCGCCTCCACAGCTAAGTAAGTATACATATAGATATACAAAATAAACTTAGTGAAGAGAAAAATAACTGAAAGAATCAATCTATGAATGAAGCCAATTCAGTTAGAGATGTACTGAACACTGTAAACAAAAAAATGGATAAGTAGGGGAGATAATTTCCAAAACATTCTGATTTGATTAACATACTTAGGAAAAAGGAAGTTTTTACATATGTGTTTGTATGGTTGCCTTTGACTCCTGGTACTTACTGACACTTAATGTTTTTAGGCTCATCTTTACTAGATCTCATTTTATTTTTGCCTTGTTTAAAGAATTGGCTCTTTCTACTTTCCTTCTCTAATTCTTACCTTTCTCTCCTTTTGGCCACTTCATACCCCAGTCTTCTAATCCTCTCACCTCACCTTTCTCTTTCTCTCTTGCTTTCTCTCTCTACCTCTCTCTACCTTCTAAGTATCGTACCACACCACCACCACAACTACCATAACTACTCTTTCAACTTCAATTTCTTCCATTCATTTCATCTCACTACCAAAGTGACACCAACTCTCTCTCTCTCTCTCTCTCTTATACTCAGATGTAGGGCAAGGCCCAAAAGGAAGAATTCTACACCCCTCATGGCAGCTGAACTCATCAAACTATGGACTAAATATTGCTGGAACAGGCCATCACTATTTCCACAGGTTCTGAACTTTAACCTAATATGTCTTTTTCTCTGAAATATGAATCATTTATTAAATGTTAAAAAAAAATTAATAAAATAAAATAGAAATTCATTAATTTTAAAACTACCTGCTGCACGTTTATGACAGTTCAAAGCCTCTTCAAATTTACCAGATTTTACATAAACATCAGCCTGCCGTCCAAGTTGGTGAGCCTGTGAAAAGGAAGTTAAGGAAGAAAATATTTAAATAAAAATAACTTAATAAATAATACTAATGTTTTAAAATTTAAAAAAAAATTGTTTTTCAGTTTTTTTTAAACACATTCCATATTTTAAAGCTCTTGTGCAGGTGGCACATAAAATACACCATTTTGAGCGTGGCCGTTGCCAGTATCGCCTGACTGGCCTTCGTGCAGGTGACACATAAAAGTACCCACTACACTCTCTGAGTGGTTGGCGTTAGGAAGGGCATCCAGCTGTAGAAACTCTGCCAAATTGCTAGCATGGAAAGCGGACGTTAAACGAAATGAACGAACGACGAGACACTGGTTTAAATTGAAAACGAATGCTACATTTGTAAATATGAAATTGTGAAACTATACAAACTCAAACTGTAATCTGAGCTGATATTGTTGGCCATAATCCCTCATGGCAGTACTCCAAATGTGACACTGCACAAAAAGTATGAAAGGTGCTCTGATACTCTGAAAAATATTGCATAATTTGTCTAGTTCACATAAAAATATCACAAAGAATGTTAGTCACAACAAACTTGATTTAACTAAACACCAAAATAAAGCAAAAGCAAAATAAAGTTATCAAATTTAATTCATAGCAGATATCTTTCAGAAATAGAACCTGGACCCAATGTGACCTTCAAAATGACTCTGATGTCACAATGGAAATCTTGGACTCTGTCCAGATCACTGATATTGTTGGCCTATTCTTTAATTTCAAAAATTAAGGAAGAATTCCCTAATATCAGCAGAGGTTTGTATAGAGACGATGCATTATTCAGCACAAGCAACTGATAAGGTAAAGATTGATAAAATTATATAACTTAGATATTCTATTTGAAAATGTCACTAAATGTGTTAACATTTTGGACGTAACATTAAATTTAGATAATGGCTTATTTTACCATTACCATAAGTTTAATAAAACCATTAAGTATATCCACACCTTATCAAATCATCCCCAATTATTAATGGGATAGTCAAAGGTGTGTTGATAAAAATCTCTAACTTATCTGCAAACAAAAAGATTTTTTATAACTTTGCACCCTTTTATAATACAGCTTTGAAGGACAGTGGATTCAGTAGGAAGATATATTATATTAAGAATGCAATATTTTAAAATAAATTAGGTAAATATTTTCCAAATATTGCGAAAGTAAACATTGACACACCTTCCATGACCCCCGCCAACCGAGCATAAGAACCAACACCATAATAGAAGATACTATAATTCATTTAATTATAATAATAATAATAATAATAGCTATACTGGGAAAAGTAGAAACAACTCAGTGAGGAAACAGGAAATTATCTGGTTCACCCTTCCTTTTCCCCTCCAAGTCAGAATCCTCCCTAAATTATTTTTTAGGATTACTGACAGGGATTTCCCATTAGGCCATAAATATCATTCCATCTTTAATAGATCCTGCCTTAAATTATTGTACTCAACTATGCCCAACCTAGGATCAATAATTGTAGCCAACAATAGATTTAAACTTAGAAATAATAGTATTGATAGAGATGACAACATAGCTGACCTTAATATGAAGAACAATGATAAGAATCCTGATATTAAAAATTTAAAAGCAAAGCATAGAAATAAAACATGTAATTACCATAACCGGGAATTAAGTCCCTTAAAGGGATTCTGTTTAAGAGAAATGTTATATATAAAGTTGAGATCTCAACCCTTAGTGAATCAAAAAGATATTCATAGGAAGTATGACTGATTTTAAGACAAGATATAGGGCACACACAAACTCATTTATTAATCAAGAAACAAAAAATTCAACTGCACAATAAAGAATTCAGTCTAGAAATCACATCATACGGTACACACAGCAGAAACTGTAAATTATGCACAAAAGAAGTGATCTGTATACTCTGCCGACAAAAAAAAATTTTACTTAGCAAGCTCTCAGATGTCATTATTCTTTGTAAACATAAATATTTATCAACTTCAAAATGTTTTTCCAAAAATAATTAGTTTATATGATTTTAACCTAGTTACCCTTTATGTATTTGGATTCTTCTTAAAACACTATTATCTATAGCTTCATAATTTATATAAACATGTAATTTTTAGCTCTTATTATATCATCTGCCTGAACAGTATGTTCCAACATAGCATTTGATTTTTAATGTTGCTTAAAACCTTAAGATTTAAATAACTCTTTTATAAATCCTTTAGATTAACTCTGATGAGTGAAATATAGATGATTGTTATGGTTGGAATTAACTTACCCATACCAACCTATATCTTCTTGAAACAGCCATCATTCTATACCAACTTTCTCCACTTGTATCACATAGTCAAATGGAAACGATGTTTCCTGGGGCTAAATAGCAGTAGCATTCTTCCCTTTCCTGGGACTGCCACATTAAGTTGACAACAAACTATCACTATATATATATATATATATATAGTTAGAAGACAAAAATGGATTAAAAAATCCAAGCAGATATCGTTAAAGCATTCAGTTTTAAATGAATTTTGGTTAATTATATCCAACAATCAGACATCAGTAAATGTAAGGAGAATACACAGCTATTCCTCATGTATGACAAGTAGATATCATTTTGAAGAATTTCAAGAAATTCAGACAAAAAAAGTACATATAGAGAAAATCACATTGTAGAATTCACCTTATAAAGCCGACAACTGTAACATATATAGATACAGAAAATATTGAAATTAATATTTCTGAAAACACGTTAACACAACATTTCCAAGGTGATCCAAAATTTGTTAAATTCAAAGTGAACTAAGGAAATATTTCCAGTACAAGAACACCTACAAAAAGAACACTAAGAAGAAATATAATCTAAGAAATTTGTATATTCAATTATTAGTGACATCAGTGGACAACAAAAGAATAAAAAATAAACATAAGAATTCTACATTACAATAACTAGAAACATAGAGCAATATAATTTAAGAAAGGCCAATTTTGTATTCAACTATCAGTGACATCACTGGATAAATAAAGAATAAAAAATAAACATTAGGACAATTGGAAACACAAAGAATTTATACATACTTACACACGCACGCACACACACACACACACACACACACACACACACACACACACACACACACACACACACACACACACACACACACATGTAATAGTCACAGAAATACAAGAAGTTAACTAAACTGTCCTGTGATCCTTCCCTGAAACTGCACATTCTCAGAAAACTATTCTGACCCTACTGCACTTTCTGTCCTCAAAATGCACAAGGACAAATATATTTGTGAATTACTAACTTCACATGCTGGTGAAATGAATAAAATGACAGGTGAATTTCACTACATGTATACAAAACTGCTCTACTAAGTAGTCTTGTTCCTATTTTGTCTTGTATTTCTTTTTTTTTTTTTGTTTTTCCTTTTTCTTTCTTCTTTTACAATCTGTTGAAATAGTATTCAAACCTCTAAATAAACAATCTGACCTTGAGTGAATTTATCAAAAGGGAGGGTGAAAGTTGTAAAAATGGCAAGAGTGGATGGCGGCAAGCTGGCAGAAACATTAGCATGCCAGGCGAAACAATTAGCGGTATTTTGTCTGTTGTGAGTTCAAATTCCGCCAAGGTTGACTTTGCCTTTCATCCTTTCAGGGTCGATAAATTAAGTACCAGTTACACACTACGCACTGGTGTTGATGTAATCAACTTAATCCCTTTGTCTGTCCTTGTTTGTCCCCTCTATGTTTAGCCCCTTGTGGGCAATAAAGAAACAAGAGTGGATGGTACCACTCTAAGTGTAGACCTGTGAGTTGGAGGAAAAGAGCTGGAGAGGGCACTTGTCCTTCGAATTCAAGGAGATCTTGGATTGTGGAGTCCCTTGGTTATCCCTAAAGGTCCTCTTGTATAAGGAGAACACCATCACTACTGTCCATTTTTTTCTTAATCATTCCATTATATGTAAATCCCCACTTTATGTCTGTCTTTGTATTGTCCACCTCATCCTTCGTCCTGGTGGCAAATAAAAGAAAGGACCAGTTACATACTCTGATTCAGGTCTTGTGCCTTTAGTAAAAAGGATTATTATTATTATTATTATTATTATTATTATTATTATATATATATATATATATATATATATATACACACACATAGTCAATTCAAATAAATGCATAAAATTAATAGACAACAAGAGGATGTGCACAAGAAATGTATTAGCTTGATGCTCATTGAAAAGAGAGAGTTTGATGTTTCGAGCATAGCTCTTCATTGGAAAGGAGAAAAGTTCAAAGAAGGAAAAGAATCACCAACAGGACATGTGTAGTTACATTGCTGAAGTGACTGGTGAGCTGGCAGAATTGTTAGCATGCCAGGCAAAATGCTTAGCAGCATTTTGCCTTCCTTTACATTCTGAATTCAAATTCTGCCAAGGTCAACTCTACCTTTCATCCTTTCAGGGTCAATAAAACAAGTATCAGTTGAGTGCTGGAGTTGATGTAATTGACTTACACCCTCCAACAAAATCCAGGTCTTATGCTTAAAGCAGGAAGGATTTTATACACACACTCACACACATTGATATTTCTCTATCTCTCTCTCAGTATACACACACATGCACACACGCACACACACACACACAAAAAACACACACTCACACTCATACATTCACATGCATATTTATATACACCAATACAAGTGCATACATATACATGTAGTAATTCTGGTTATCAAACTGGTGAGATTATTGAATACAGATGACTGGAAATGATTAGCCGCAAATTGGCTTTACTCTTCTAAGAACGAGGGTGTGGTATCTGTCAGTTGTTTTAGTCATGAACCTTGCTGAACAGGAGTCAGCCATGTTTAAATATCATTTCAAAGCCTTGTTGGCTGGTGAGATGATGGAAATAACCTTGAATAGTAATAACAGTAATTATTACCACATTCCCTACTGAGTTCAGTGAGTTTGTAAAGTTCTTAGTCATCAAAATATATGTGTGAATCGTGAATGTATATATCAAGGGAATGGAGGGAATAATATGGAAAATTACAGTATTTCGGATAGTTCACGCTTTCTAGTTTCTCATGTTGTATGAGTGTAGATGCTGTTGACATTCTTTCAATTGCTCAAGATTATCCAGTTTTGCACCGTGGGCTTCTTCTTCTTCAAGGTTGATAACACTGGTTCCTATCTCAACTGCCAGTGTTTCTATTTTGAAATCATCCACAGGATCCTGGTTGCACAATGATGTATCAAGCTCAGTTGATGTAACAGAAAATTGCACATTTACCCACCAGAGCCAGATGTTTTGACAAAATCATTTCCGCCTTGCAGCTTGATAAGCATATATGGGCGTACTATGGATTGCATTCAAATAACTCAACCTCTTCTACTGCTAGGTTGAATTTTGAAAACTGCAACTTTTTCTTCAGTAGCACAGGTCCACCTTTCACCAGCCATTCTGGTAGTGAGGTCCCAGAAGTTGAGCGGCAGTAAAAACTGAAGAGCTTCTTGTGAGGCATGATGTTAGAGACCATACAGAGGAAGGAGCGAATAGAATGCAGAGCATCAAGGAATACATGCTGCCAGTGACTCGCACTCAATCCCTTAGACTTCAATGCCAAAGTAATGGTTTTCCATAAGGTTGATTGAGCCTTTAGACCTGACCATTCCCCACTGGATTGTATGGGGTCATCCTACTGGTTACTATGCCTTTATCATGAAGGAATTGTCTCAGTTCAGCTGACATGAAGGTAGTCCAAAAATCAAAAATAGCTGGCAGAAACAATGAATGACAGTAGCAGCTGATATATCTGAACATGCAAACTCAACTGAGTATGTGTAACTTATGGATTGAGCTTCTGCCGTTTCCAGCATCTGTGCTTGGATGAAGGCCCAATTGAAGTCTATGTTATCCTGTTCCAATAACCGTTGGCTTATGTTACTGGAATGCATACCACTGATGAAGGCATCTCTTATAGCTTCATTGAGATGTTCAGCAGCTAAAACAGCTTTGTAACACAAACAGAAAGTGAAAAAATTCATCGATAATTGTGAGTAGATATTTGTTGTGATTAGTGGATGGGATTGGATCCTTGAAATCTACACTTAGTCTCTCAAATGGTTGAGTGGCCTTCACGAGTTTAGCTGTTGATGGCACAATAAATCTAGGCTTTAGTTCAGCGCATGTGGGGCATTGAGACATCACAGATTTTACATCATGCATGGAAAATGGTAGATTCTCTGAGCACACAAAATGGAGCAATCATGTCACACCTAGATGGCACAAGGAATCATGGAGCTGTATAAGGTCCAAGCGGATAGAAGGTGTGTAATAACCCGAAGAAAATACATCTGCAGCCTTGTTCTTCTTACCTGGCTGATAAACAACATCATATTTGAAACAAGATAGCTCAATCCTCTATTGTAGTATTTTGTTGTTCTTGACTTTACCTTTGTGCTCATTGTCAAACACAAAAGCCACAGACCGTTGGTCAGTCACTAACTGAAAATGAATGCCAATAAAGTAGTGTTTCCATTTATGAAGAGCTTCAATGATGGCATAGGCTTCTTTTTTGACCGAGGAATGGTTCCTTTCACTGCAAGTAAGCATTCTGGAGAAGAAGACTACGGGTCCTCCATTCTAGTTCAAGGTGGCAGCAATAGGAATATCTGAAGCATCTGTCTCCACAACCAAGGGTACTTAGTGATCAATGGTGACCAAAGCAGTGCCTTTGAGGTCTGACTTGAAGTTTCAGAATGACTGTTTGACAACATCAGAAAAGGGTAAGTCTTATTTTGTACCAAGGGTGCAATTTTGTCTGACAAATGGGAGATCCAGTGAGAATAATAAGTAAAGATCCTGATGATCCTCTCTTGTGTTTTGGCATCTTGAGAAGATGGGAGCTCACATAAGCAGTGTAATCATTCTGGATCTAGTCTGATTACCCCTTTGGACACTTTGTATCCCAGGAGCATGATTGTCTGGGCAGCAACAACTGTTTTCTTATCATTGAAGGGGAGCCTGTATGTCTTTGTGACGTGTAGGAATCTTTCACAGTTCCCACCATGTTCTCTTTTGTTGTACCCGCATATTGTGACATTGTATCCTCGAGTTTTGTTTGTTTGATAAGATTATCAATGATACATTGCAAACAAGTTATACCATTAGCAAATCCGAATGGTATACAACAAAACTGATACATGCTTTGAATGCTGTAAAATTTTCTCGTCTTCATGTATAGGAATCTGATGATAAGCACTTATCTTGTAACTAGATATTTTCCAAACCAGTTCATCAATGCATGGTACAGGGTAAGTGTCAAGTTATGTGTATCAATTGTCTGCCTATAATAGATTACCATTCGTCTTTTGTGTGATTCATCACTGGATTAAAACTCTATGGAGAACAAGATGGTTCAATGATTTGTTCTGATAAAATGACTGACCTTACCTTCCACAAATTTCTGATCTGATAATGACAGATGCCTGAATTTAGTAGCAATGGGTTTGCAATGTGGTGAAAGCGACCCAAATAATGTATGTAAATAGTGTGAAACTCAACACTCTGGTTTATACTGGAAGCTCTGATAGTTACATATCATCTCATACTGTACACTTACATGGTTGGCGCAGCCATCCATCAAACTTTCCTTTACTACCTTGTCAAGTGTAGGAGTGTCAATGTGAGCCGTGGTCAAGCCGCAAAGTGAAAATAGAGGTCTGGGAGCCCTGAAAGCTATGTTTATATGTTCATGCAGTATCAAAAAATTGTGTCCAAGTAAAACATCTGAGTAAAGCTCGGGCAAAAATGAAAGCTTTACATTGGAGTACTCATTGTCATAATAGACCAATTTGGCAAAACAGTGACTTCATGTAACACTTGACAAGGTAGTAAAGGAGTGTTTGATGGATGGCTATGCCAACCATGTGAGTATACAATATGAGATGATATGTAACTATCAGAGCTTCCAGTATTGACCAGAGTGCTGAGTTTTACACTATTTACGTACACTTTAACAATGGCAGAAGACAATGATACCAGAAGAGCTCCCGAGAATATGACAGGCAATGTAGGATTTGTGTATGAAACGAAGTGTTTGTTTGTGTGAGATGATTGACATACCTGCTGGAAATGACTGATTTTGTAACAGGTTTTACATGTCACTTCCCAAGCTGGGCACTTGGAATGTGTGTTTGTCATAACCACAGAAAAAACATTTAGGTGTGGCGGACACTAATTGGTATCATGTACATTTTCATGTCAATGACCTCGAACCCACAAGAGTAAACAAAAGAGACAGAGACAGGTAGAAACAAGGAAAATGCCCCTTGTATTTGAATACTATGCAAATATTCTTTTCAAAAACTTTTCTTTTAATTTTTCCAAAATTTAATTGTTTTCCATACTTACAGTTGAAAAAGTCTCAATGACTGAAACCGGTACTGAAATGTTTTTTTATAAAATTATTTTAGCCTTTTCTATCTTGACTTTTTTTTTCCATATTTATCAACGTATGTTCCTTTTCAACTTTCTACACACACACACACACACACACATATATATTCTCATTCACATAACATTTATATATGTTATGTAAAAGATATCTTGAAAACAAAAGTGTTTAATATTTAATTTCATATATATAGTTGTGTGTGTGTGTGCGTGTGTGTGTGTGTGTGTGTGTGCATGTGTGTAATTAAGAAACTAAATACAATTTATGATAAAAATTTGAAATTCTATTTTGATTAAAATACCAGCTTCTTCAGAGCAAAACCTTTGAATGTTATTCACTTGTTTATCACTTCTGACTGTCACTCACTCCTACTCCATTTGTTGTTTTACTCTTCCTTCCCTAGCATGACCAATGAGATACACATTGTGTTTTATTATATGTAAGATTTTTATTATTACTGATGTTATCATCATCATCATCAACATTATTATTTAGTCCAAAGTGCCTTAACACCACCTATATGTTCAAGACCATTTACTATCAAGTCCATTCACTAATCAAAATCTTAACCACACCATAACATTAATTTCTTCTTCATCCTCACCACCAAATTCTTCGCTACTCTGTCCTTTTCCTTACATTTTGTATGCAAACACACAGATACAACCATCCCATTTCCTTTCTATACTACGCACTGGTACATCTTCATTTCTTCCCCTTCCCATCGACCTCATATAATAAATATATAAATAAATGAGAAAATGGCCAATCTCAAAAAGATGAGCTTTACAAAGGAGATGACAGATAACCAAGATACATGGTGCATTGCTGTACTCAAGAAGACCCATCTACCACAACAGAATTGAGATCCGAAAACCAAGGTGCATGTAAAAAGCATTGGATGTATGTTGGTGCCACATAAAAAGCACCCAGTACACGCTGTAAAATAGCTGGCATTAAGAAGGGCATCTAGCTGTAGAAACCAAGCCAAAACAGACTATGGAACCTGGTGCAGCCCCTGGTCTCACCAGTTCCTGTCAAGCCCTCCAACCCATGCCAGCATGGAAGACGTTTGTGAGAAAGTGTTCAGTCTTGCTGAAACACATATGGCCTTCTACTGCACACATCCATGTATAACACAACAATTGTCTCTAGCACCTCAATGCATCCAGCAGCATTAATTCTAAGACCCTATAGAAAGATGTGAGGAGGCACCACTCTGGGGACATCAGATGGATCCTCACATTTCTTTTATTAGTCTCAGCTCAATAACTCGAGAGCTACTGCCATGCTGGGGCACCACCATTAGCTTTGCTACACTTTCAGTACTTGAAATCTACTTTGATATGTGGCATTGGGAGAATGAGGGAGATTGACATTACTGCCCTCATTTGTGCTTCCTGCCACGAGGTGAGTTCATCTGGAACTCTTGACAGGAAATCTAGTTCTGTTTTGAAGACATCTACATCCACCCCATGCAAGTCTCTCAGGCTTTTTGGGAGGATATTGAAGAGTTGTAGGCCCTTGAAACCCAAGCAGTTGCAGTATCTGGTCCTGTATCCTAATGGCAATGTTGGGATCTCTGGCACAATGCAATTGCACCCACTTCTGCTGTTCGTGTAACTTTCAATGCCAAAGTTTGGTATGAGTAGTTCTAGTACTACATATCTTCCCCGCCTTTGTCAAAGGGAGTAGAATGTGTTGTCAGCTCTCCCAGCAGCTAACACTGAGACGATCTTCTTTGCATAACTTCACTGGATTGCTTCAGATCCCATCATTAATTTTACACTGTGTGGTGACCATAGTTGGGAGCAGTAGTCTAAATGGCTGAGGACAAACTTCCTCCAGAGGACCATCATTGTTTCCTTTTCTCTCATTCTAAAAGTTCAAAAGATCCATCCAGCTAGTTGCCTGCATTCTATTACTAACTTAGTAATATGCATCTGGAAAGAGGCATTACTTATGTCAATGCACATATTGTGCACTGACTTTGATTCAGGGATTGCAATCCCTCTTGGGCCAGTGTAACTTGTCTGCATTTCATTCAGCTTCATTTGCTGGTAACACAGTGCTTGGAATTTTCCAGCATTAAACTGCATGTTATTCTCTAGCCAACTTGTATATTGCATCCAACTCCTGTTGTAGGTGCACAACATCTCCAGGGTTTTGTTTCCTCTGAGAGACTTTTGCATCATCTGCATAGCTAGCAAGTGTGGCTATCTGAGCAGCTGAGGTCCACTATGAGTAGCAGTGGCCCCAAGATAGTGCCCAGTGGGACACCACTCATTATTTGCATTTCCTTGGAAGTATCCCCATTGGTTACTACTATTACAACCTGATTTCTATCGTTTTAGAAAGACATTTAACCATTCTCCAAGTTTTCCAACTATGCCAAGATTACGCAGCTTGTGACATATACCACAGTCGACTTTATCAAAGTAGTAAGCCTGGGAGCTTAACACTTGCAGGGAAGCTCTGTAAAAGAAGCTGCAGTGGTTTTGAAAGGGCTCATTTCCACGATTTGAGAAGGATTGCTGGGAATCCATCAGGATCAGCAGCTGAGTTAGCATCTCCTTCATCTATGGCCAGTATTACATCTTCTTCCCGTGAGGGAACCATCTTTTTGATGGAGTGGTCTTAGTCTGCAACACATGGAGACAGTTTCTTTAGCATATTTAAAGAAGGCTTTCAGGTTTGATTTTTTATTTTCTATAACCCAGGCTTCTTTGTCTATTCTGTCCTTTTCATGAGAGCATTTCAGATTATTCTCAATCTCTAACAGTGTTGTTTGTAGGCAGGATTTTTCACTGCCATTAAGTTCTGTTTAGGCACTTTGCAATCTTTGTACACCATCTCATAAAAACTTTCCTCACCCTGAGAATTTTGTCCTTTCTCACTGGGACAAACTCAAAGCATATGGCTTGCATTACAAGCATGAATTCTTTGAATTTCATGTTGATATCAGGTGCAGAGAGACATTGACACAATCCTGTTTAATAATCCTTTTCTCAATTGATTTCCAGTCTGCTTTATGGAAGTTCAGATTGGATAAATTTCAGGTGCTTCTCATAGGCTACACATCAGCAAATTCCTTTGGTCCATACATGGTCAGCTCTATTATATTGTGATCCAAAACTAACTTCGGTGTCACTTTCATATCATGGATGAAATCCATATTGCTTGTGAAGCAGAGATGAAGTATATGGTTTATCCTGGTTGGTTGGAGTATTATTTGTTCCATGTATAACTTGTTGGTAAGGTTGGGCAAGTTGAAGTCTCCCATGAGAAATACAGTGATGGGATTTCCATTTTTGAAAGACATTCTTCAAATAGGCCTGTGTGATTTGGAGCAACTGGTGGGTAGTAAGTAGTACATATAACAATATCAAGTTGTCTTTTATGTACAATTAGTGTCACACACCAAGTTTGAGCATGACAAAAGGACCTGGGGCATAAGGTCTTCATGGATGCACATTGCAACTCTACTATGATTCCTATCTTTTCTGTCAGCTTGCAATATAACATACTATGGTATGTGCATTTCTGTATTTGTGATGTTGGTGCCTTTCAGTGAATGCTATGCATAAGGCTTGATTACATACCACAAGGTCTCTCAGGAAGGGCATTTTGGTTCTGTTACTGAGTTATAACAGTCCTCTAAATGTATCGATGTGACAATTATACTAATGTCAGTTATAACCACTGTGGATCCATTGGCTGTGGTTTTATGTTGGTGGGTATGGTGCAGATTTTCAAATTGATAAAACCAGGGCAGTTGGTGTACACTCTTTTGTGCCATATATAAAGAAAAATTATTATATATATATGTGAATGCATATATATTTTTGGAATAGCATGTGTATATATATATATATATATTTGAAGGTTTGGAGGTGATGTACAGAAATTATATAGAAAAAAATTTTTAATTAAGGTACTCAGAAACCTGGATGTTTGTACATTTACAGATTTTTATTAATGTCACATATTAAATGAAGCGCTTTTCACCTTGTCATGTAGGTTTTTCAAATTGTTGAAAAACCTACATGACTAGGTGAAAAACGCTTCATTTAATATGTGACATTAATAAAAATCTGTAAATGTACAAACATCCAGGTTTCTGAGTACCTTAATTAAATTTTTTTTCTATATATATATATATATACATGCTATTCCGAAAATCTGCCAAGGACTGTCAGAATAGCACGCCCACATAAGTTGGATTCTTTCCACTTGTCGCTTGAAGATCAACCTTGTTCAGGGCAACTGTCAACCTCCTAAACAAATGAAATCATCACGAAAATTCATGATGTGATCTTGGAGGACCGTCGCCAAACAATTGACAGATTTGATGATATGACTGGTGTGTCCTGGATCTCCTGCCAATGAATTTTGAGTGAAGAATTGCAAATGAAAAGCGTTGCAGTAAAATTTGTGCCTCACTTGCTCATGGAAGATCAAAAGCAGTTACAACTGAATGTATGTCATGAACTGAAAGAACAGTTGGAAGTTGATCCAGACATTTTTTCACTGGTGACAAAAGCTGGTGTTACAGCTACAACCTGGAAATCAAGCAACAATCAAGTCAATGGAAGCATTCAATGTCACCATGCCCTAAAAAAGCACATCAAGTGAAGTCCAACGTCAAGACAATGCTGATTTGCTTCATCGATGCAAAAAGAATTGTCCACACAGAATTTGTCCCTTCTGGCCAAACTTTTAACGAGACATTTTACTTGGCAGTTCTGAAGCATTTATGAGACACAGTGAGATGAAAACGCCCTGACCTGTGGCAAAATAACAGCTTCCAAATCTGTTTCATCATGGTGGTTTCATCATGACAATGTGCCTGAACATACTGCCTTGAGTGTGAAACAGTTTGTGACCAAAAATGGCATGACTCTGCTTTTGAAGACGGTAAAAGTATAAACATGTAAAACTCAGTGAATAAAATAATATTGCACAATTCCAGTTTCTTTTGGATACCCCCTTGTATTATGTAATTTTCCACACTGAATCTTAGGGGCCAATTGACTTTTTCCAGAAAAATTTTTTTTAAAATGTTACAGAGGTTTAAAGTTTGATAATTTATACCCAGTCAGAAAACAGGATTTTGAAGCTGTTATTTTGTGCATGACTGCACATGCTGTCAATAGTAACCAAATGAAATATTGGCAGAACTCTGCTTTATGTATGCCATATAACCTGTCATAACTTCTTTATTTATTGGAATTTTCAGGAAATTTTTGTGAATTGGTATTCTACACACAGGAATTCATACAATTATACATAAACCAAAAAAGAGTTTTGGTTTGTGATTTAAGGCTTATTTAGCTTTTAATTTTAGCACAACCAGCTGTTTTAAACATTTAATAATTAAAAAATGATCACATGGGTAAGAAGCTCCATAACAGCTTGGCTTGTTACTATGGAAACAAACAGCTATATGTCAGTGGCTTTCGATTGGCTAAAATTACCCAAAATTTGCAAGCTTTAAATGCTATTAATTCTTTATTTGTTGATTTATGGCAAAAATAAATTTCCTGTCGATTATTACACTGGGCAGCAAAAAACTATTTTTTGTCTGGTGCCTGGAATATTCCAACAAATTCTTGAGTTATTTTGCCAGCTAAATTCAAAAATAACTTCAGTTTTTCTCTATCAGGTCTAGTCAGAAAACTAGACCTGATACAGTATTTTACTCATACAAGAGGCATATAAAATGAATCAATAAAGAGAGCGTAATACAAAACAAAATGAAGTACAAATAAAAATTCAAAATTGAAAATGCACATTGGCAAATATTTTTGGCAGAAAATTCAAAGAATGAATTTGCGCTTCTTTGTGCACCGTGAATGTTAAGCAACAGGAATATCTCATTTTAAACACCAGCAATAGTCTGCCATCATCACAGCATCCCAACGTCCTTGGTACCAAGTTTCCATCTCCTTGATGTCCTGATGGAATCATTTGCCTTGTTCATCACTAACATCTCTGAGATTTTCAGGAAAACGATCAAGATAAAAAGATAATGCATTTTGATGCTCATATTTGCGCCAATATCACAAAAAGTTGATAACAAGGTCTTTATAGTTTTCACTTTTGTTGTTTCCCAAAGAAATTTTGTACTACTGCAAAGGCTAGCCAAGCTGATGCTTCATTTTCGCTCATTGTTTTCACAAAATTTGTGTCCTTCAAGAACTTACGGATCTGTGGTCCATAAAAAGTCCCTGCTTTTCAATCATCAAGTCTGGAAATACACTACAGATATACTTGTAGCACTCCCCATTTTTGTCAAGAGCTTTGATGAATTGCTTGATCAATCCGAGTTTGATGTGCAAAGCGGGGAAATGATCTTATTTCACTCAACTAAAGGCTCTTCCAATATATTGGCAGCTCTACATGGAGCCATATTTGTTTGAGGCAGTTAGGCTTTCTAAACATAGTGGTTTATTCGGTCTCTACTGTCCCACACGCAAAGAAAGCATGGGTATTTGGTATAACCAGATTGCTGTCCCATGAGAAAATTCACTACCTTTAAGTCAACACAGATGACCCGTTTGTGATCATGATACAGTATCTTCTCTAAAACCAACTTAATTTATACATATTTTTCCTTCAGAGTTGTTGCGTGGCCAAGTGGGACAGAGCTATACACATTTCCATTGGGCAACAATACACATTTTAAATTACACTTAGAGCTGTCTATGAAAAGACACCATTCCTCTGATTTATATTCCTCAATGCCAAGTTTATTAAAAAGCCCACTGACATCTCTGCAGTAAACCGGCTCTTCCTCTTTTGTGAAGAAAAAATAGAACTCTTCATACTGACTCCGATAAAAGGTTATACGGACACCATTCTCTAGAAGATTCTTCTCTTTTAGTTGGGAAGCAGAATTGTTTGTGAGGTTCAAGTCATGAACTAGATCATTCAGCTCTACCTGGGATAATAGCTGAGGTAAAGTCTCAACTGAAAAGTCTTGATCTCTAGTGTCATCTTCAGGTGATGAATCTTCTTTGGTTGAGGGTAAAGTTATCTGAAGCAAGACATTGAAGACAGGAACAGGAAGCTCTTCACTGTGTGGAAGCAGTAGAGGCAAGATTAGGATAGACAAGCGTTTGTCGATTTTTCCAGTTAATACCCTTCAAATTTAGGTTACAAAAATAGCAGTCATCCCCGTGATTATAGAGCTCAATAACTTAAAAACTAGATCTGATAAGTCAAAAAGGTTATATTTGAATTCAGGAGACCGATTTCCTAAACACCAAAAATCTTGTAGACTAGTGTTATCATACAAAACTATGTCAACACATCAAATATGAAATCAATTACAATTAAAATTGAAGAAATTGGAAAGAGGCAGCCAAACAGAAAAATTTCTTTCTGATTTTAATCACCAAATAATTTTCAAATGGAAAGGTGATTTAAAGGAGATTTAGTTATTTCTAGCACATCCCAGGACCACCTGGTACCTTCCTCATTTCTTTGTCACTCTGACACGTATTGTTTTGCAGTATTTTTCTCAGCAGTGGTAAGACATATACACCCCACACCCTTCTGTTTTTTTTTTAATTAATTTCTTTGGATTCCTGTGTTTTTGATATAGGAGATTATGATTTTGCCAAAAAAAGCACATTTAAAAATTTTTATTTCCCTCTTCCCCATCCCAATTTCTTAATTTTTCACTTTTTTTCAAGTTTTTTTATTAATCCACACAGAAAAATATAGAGATTATGAAACTGGAAAAAAGTTTTTTCTTAATTTTAATTCTTATTACACAATACCTTATTCTTCCACTCCACCACCTCACTGTTTCAAAAAGCTAAAAACTCTGTTTCACTTTTGTCTTCTGTGTCATGTAAGCGTAGATTTCTCCTGAAAAACAGCAGATGAAAAAAACCAAACCACCACCAGAAAATCCAACATGCTAGAAACAACAGCTAAACTAACCCTATTTTTTTAAAGATAAACAATGTAATCACCAGCAAAAAAAAATTTCTTTTAAGTGTTTTATATATTTTGTACAATTTCTGAAAAAAGTTTATTTTAAGTTTATATTGAAGATCAGGTTTTTAAATCAGCTCATCATGAACTGTTTATCCGCAACCAACTTCTGTGTGAAAGTGTTGTGTGTATATGTGTGCATGTGTGTGAGTGTGCACGCACGCATGTGAGTGCATACACGGAAGTCTTGTATCAAAAGAAATTAGGATCCACATTTTCCATAATGACCACCTCCAGTGTCTCTTCCTTTCTATCTTGAACATGTGTCTGGTACCCTTTCTTCTGAGGGTTGTCATAGAAACCAACAACTTAGAATGACTGGGCTATATGTCCAACATCATTTTTTCGCTTAAACATTAAGCTTTCATTGACTTCTATGGCATGATTTACGTCACCCAATTTCTTTTTGTCTTGCAATTTTTGCAACAATACTCCATTACTCCATACCATTGGATGGTCATTACTTCACTCACATTGTTTGTAGACATTGGGCTGGTTATCGGCATTTCAAAAATGAATTGAAAATTATATCAAGCATTTTAAACACTGACAGTTGGCTTCTTTCAAGAAAAGTGTTCTTACAGATAGATACCATTGTTTTACAATTGCGGTGTCTCCAAATAATGCCATCTACTACATGTTGAGAAGGCATTAGGGACTTTTCATTATGACATGAATATGTCTAATTTTCTGGATTTAATCTATTCTCCTTTAGATACTGCAGGAAGTTATCTTTCAATAATTGCTTGGTCATTTCAAAATTTGTCATTTCTGGCATTCTTTCAGCTTTCATTACCAATAAAGGATTTCACAAAAATTAGTAAGTCAAAAACAAAAACAGTCAAAAAGTTACTTGAAAAGAAAAAAAAAGAGAGAAATTATCGACTTGTGTGTTGTTACAACTTGGAATTTCTTTTCAATTGTGATAATGAAACAAATGTTTTCCTCACCACTGCCAAAATTAATTTCTCTTCCAAAGAGAGAGAGAGTGACATTATCTCTTTTTTTCAAGTTTTCATTAGAATGTATGGAGAAAATATGTTGCCACAAAAATGTTAAAACTTTACTACCTTGATCAATCTGTGACTAAACCTAGATTTAATTTCATTTTATACACACTTTGCTAACAATTATATAGAGAATTGCAAACATGGTATGTAAAGATAACTTATTTTAACACAATGTTTATGTGTACATTTTCAAAAATGTTTTTGCTGTGCGCTCAACCCACTCCACCCTATCCCTACACATACACGCATACAGACACAGTTCTTAGGGGATCAACAATCATGGTTGAAGTCTAAATTTGAGAGTATTGTTCAAAATTTTATTTTGGAATTTAAAAACCTGATCTTCGATTATAAACTTAAAATGAACTTTTTTTCAAAAATTGTAAACAATATATAAAACATATAAAAGAAATTTTTTTGTTGATGATTATGTTGTAGGAGTATTATTTCTCTTTGGCAGAACTGTTATCCAGTTATGTACGATTTGGTTGGTTCAGCCAACTGTTGTACCGCACATAGATACACGCCGTCTGTCACTTAGCCGTGGGAAAGTCTTAGTCAGTCCCAGCCAAGCCTCCAAGAAAGTCAGACGTAATCTGTCATGTCACTGTCAGAGCTCAACTCCACCATGTGGACAATATCGAAGGAAGAAACACTCTGGAGCTAAATAACTATTTATGGACTCTTCGAACATTTATCCTGTTCACATTTTACAATATACAGTAACAGTGTTACATATTATTTATGTTGCATACACCTTCTTTTGGATTTGTGACCCTATAACAAGTAGCTCAAACTTTTCTTTTGTTTACTTAGGACACTGTTATACCATACCTCTGAATGCTATACCCTGTATGCTGTGAAGCAAACCTTAATCAAATGCTATTATCATTGCCTCTTATAATAAATTACTATGTTCTGAATGTTGTCTATTATTGCATTACAAGGTATTATACTACCGCTGTTATAAAAAGTCAGATATTATTTTAATGTCTCTCCAGTACAATGTTGTTTATCTTTAAAAAAAAGAAAAGGGCAATTTAGTTGTTGTTTCAATCAACTATCATGGCTCAAGTCCCACTAAAAACTGATGGCTCTGATGCAGACTAAAAAATTGGTGACGGTGAGCTAAAAGAATTGCAGTCTTCGCTTGCATCTCCAGAAAAATTGGTGATTTAAGTAAGCCTCTAGAATTCATCTTCATCTTGAACTTGTACCTAACAGAGTAGGCATCCTTCTTCCAAGGAAATACACAGTGTTCTTCCAAATAATCTCTTTTTGAAGTATTTTTCTCCCATAATGTTGACTCAAAGTTTTATGCCAGTGAAGACACCTTGGAGTTTTGTCCAACATGATGCCTGTCTTTATCTTCCTTGTTGGTTTTTCCTGTACAATTACCACTCAGAGCATGAGTGTTGGATGTGCATGGCAAGTGTCGTGGGTACTCCATTACATTCACCTGTGTAGAATTTTCCATGTGTCCAGACTTCAACAGCCATGCACACCAACAGCACTATCAGCAACACCGCTACTGCCATCACTGTCTCAGCCTTCATACCAGACCACAGTGCTAACATCATCACTGCCACAGCTTCAACGCTATTTTCAAATTATCCCTGCAACATCTGTACAGCAACCCATTTTGTAGCCTCATACAGCATATTTCAGTCACTCTGAGTACCACACAGATGGACAGCACTTCAAACAGCTTCTTAAACCTGAAATGTGACATTTTTTTCCCAACTATGCATTTCTTAACATCATTCATTGGAACACTTATTCAATGAACTGAACATTTTGCATGTTTTCTTGTTTTTTCTTTCTTATTTTTTCAGCCTTGCCATGAGCTTTTCTGTTCCAATTTCTTCCTGTTCATTTTGTTACATTTTTTCTTACTTGTTTTAATACTTTCATGTGCATCCATTCTGTAACATGCCTTTTGACACTGTGAAATTCTCTCTACTCAGCACCTCACCTTGCACACTCAGTCTTCAATGCACAGCTTTTGCTAGGGGATACTGCATCAGACTTTGCAATCAGTGTTGTCTTACAATGCTTCCAGCAGTTACACTGACACTTCTTTTTTGCATGCTTCATTCTTCCTGTATTTAATGCATTCGTCCTTCAGCCTCTGTAAGCAATTCACTGCTCTCGCAGGCTTACAACTCTTGTCTCTGCAAGTGACTCACTACTCTTGCAGACAAATTCTTGGCATTGCTTATGTCCTAGCAGCCAACATCTGCTAGTGGCCCACCACTCTTGCAGACTTTAAACTCTTTTGCCTCTGCAAGCAACTCACCACTCTTACAGGCAAAATCTTGGCACTGCTTATGTCTCAGCAGCCAACATTGCACTCCCATACACTTTGACATTTGCATCTTGTGATTTCCAGTTTCCTGGACAATTTCTATCATGTTTGCACAACAGGTTTCACTTGCTCTGTCTCGCAGAGACCACCTTTCCGAGCAGCAAGCTACGAAGAACTTCCTTCAGCTTTTTTGTTGTGTTCACATTCACTTTTTGTAATTTTCTTTTGTTTTTTCTCCTTTATGTGTTACTCTCTAGAATGCTTGCTCCTTTATGTTGATCATCCTTGCAGTCTGAGCAGGGGGTCATGTATGAGTACTATTTCTCTTTGGCAGAACTGTTATCCAGCTATGCATGATTTGGTTGGTTTAGCCAACTGCATTGCATCATGCATTGATACACACCAATGTCTCTCACTTAGTCATGGGGAAAGTCTTAATCAGTCCTAGCCAAGCCTCCAAGGAAGTTAGACGTAATTTGTCATGTCACTGTCAGAATTCAACTCTACCATGTGGACAATATTGAAGGAAGAAATACTCTAGAACTAAACAACTATTTATGGATTCTTTGAACATTTATCCTGTTCACATTTTACAATATACAGTAACAGTAAGTGTTACATATTATTTATGCTGCATACACCTGGATTTGTGACCCTATAACAAGTAGCTTGAACTTTTCTTTTGTTCACTTTGGACACTGTTATACCTCTGAATGCTATATTCTGTATGCTGTCATACAAAACTTAATTTAATACTGTTGTCATTTCCTCTTATAGTAAATTACTATGTTCTATTAAGCCTTCTCAATGTTGTCTGTTATTGCATTGCAAGGTATTAAACTCTTGCTGTTATAAAAAGTCAGATATTATTTTAGTGTCTCTCCACTACAACATCCTTTATGTTTAAAAAAAAAGAAGGAAAGGGTCGTTTAGTTGTTTTTTTAATCAACTATCATGGCTCAAGTCTAATTTTGAAAGTATTGTTCAAGTTTTTCTTATTTTAGATTAAAAAGGGTATATAAAAATAACTTATTTTGACACAAGATTTCCGTATATGCACTATCTCTCATACACACACACATACAATACTTTCACACAGAAGTTGGTTGCAGATAAACAGTTAAATACAATTGTGATGTAATTCATGATGAGCTGATCTAAAAAACCTAATCCTTGATACAAACTTAAATTAAACTTTTTTCAGAAATTGTACAAAATATACAAAACACCTGAAACAAAAATTTTTTTGTTGGTGATTACATTGTTAACCTTTAAAAAAAGGGAGAGTTGTTTACTGTTGTTTCTAGATGTTGGGTTTTCTGGTGGTGGTCTGGAGTTTTTAGCTTTTTGAAATGGGGAGGTGGGATGGGTGGGAATAGGTGAATAGGGTATTTTCTAATAAAAATTTTTTAAAATTTGGTTAATGTTTACATCTTGACCTGGAAATGAAAATCCCCAAAAATACTGGAATGGGTGTAAAACAATGTGTAGGAAACAAATATGAAAAAAATTTGCACAAAGCAATAGGAGGGTGGGGAGAGGACTTCAGAAAATTCACAAAATCCGAGTTTTTCCCTCATAACTTTTAGGAAAATGGGGTTTTTTCAATGAAATATTATATAAATACCTTTCAAACAGCATACATTACAATTATAAAGTAATTTGTGAGGAAAATCTTTTCCAAAGGGAGGGGAGAAGACTTCGGAAAATTCACAAGATCCAAGTTTTTCCCTCATAACTGTATATATATGCGTGTGTATGTGTATATATATATGTGTGTGTGTATGTATATAGGCAAGACGTCCGCTTGTCCTCCCAAACAAAAATCACCCATTAAAAAAGAATTTTTTTTTCGACACAGACCCGCCTTTTCAGCTATGAGGAATACGAATCTGCTAAAAAAAATTGGCAAAAATTGGCACTTTTAGATTACACCCTATTTCCTTCATTTTTTTACTTTTTTCAGAAATTTTTTTTTTCAAAATATGCAGAAAAATACAGAGATTATGATTCTGAATAAAATTTCCAAAAAGTTTTGTAAAATTTTTTTTTAAGAATTTTTTTTCTAAATATTTCAAAGGTATTTATATAAAATTTCATTGAAAAAAACTTCATTTTCCTAAAAGTTATGAGGAGGAAAAAGTTGGATTTTGTGAATTTTCTGAAGTCCTCTCTTCACCCTCTTGGAAAAGATTTTCTCCACAAATTTCTTTATAATCATATGCCATTTGAAAGGTATTTATATAAAATTTCATTGAAAAAACCCCATTTTCCTAAAAGTTATGAGGGGAAAGCTTGGATCTTGTGAATTTTCTGAAGTCCTCTCCCCACCTTCCCGTTGTTCTGCACGCATTTTTTTTTTTCACATTCGTTTCCTACACATTGTTTTACATCCATTCCAATATTTTTTTGGATTTTCATTTCCAGATCAAGATGTAAACATTAACCAAAATTATTTTCCAGTTTCATAATCTCTGTATTTTTCTATGTGGATTAAAAAAAAAAATTGAAAAAATGAAAAATTAAGAAACTGGGGTGGGGATGGGGAAAATTAAATTTTGAAAACGTGCTTTTTTGGCAAAATCATAATCTCCTATATCAAAAACATTCTCCCCCATAAACACATTTTATGAAATGATGATGCAGTGATTAATCGTTTAGATCTTTAACTCCACCCAGCGTCAAGTGAACCTGCACGCGAGAGAGAAAAACATTAACTAACAGAAAAGTATGCAATTAAAATAATTATTTTTTACATCCCTTTTTTAAATCACATGCATACACACAGACAAACGTACACACAGTCAGTGTGAAGGATATACTTCTATAGAGAATGAAAGCAACAACAAAGTTTATTTAAATCTTTAACCCCTCCCCACATCAAGTGAATGTGTGTATGCATGTATAAGAAAAAACGGCATTCTTTTGTTGCCGAAATGACATTCTTTCTTTACAAGAGCAGAAATTGAAAGAGACGAGAAAGTGAAAATGTATGTATGTGTCTATGAAACGGACGTGAGTGTAAGTGTGTGCTTGTGTGTATGTATATGAAATGGACATGTGCGTGTGTATGAAATGGACGTGTGTGTGTGCGTGAGAGAGAGAGAGAGAGAGGTATGTGTTGTCATGTATGTATTTTTTTACATGTGTAAGTGGCACTCACTCTCTCTCTCACATTATCTTTCATGTACATGTACATACATAAATAAATATGCATACATCATTTTTGTATGTGTGCGTGAAGTGTGCATGTGTGAGAGAGAGAGAGCAAATGAATGCTACTTATACATGCAAAAAAATACATACATGACAATACATCTCTCTCTTTCACACAGACACACACGCATATGTCCATTTCATATACACGTACATACATGTTCACTTTCTCGTCTCTTTCAATTTCTACTCTTACTTCAAAGCAAAGATGAGTAAAGAAATAAAAATTTGGTACAGAAATTAACGAACAGTACTATAACAATACCACGTGCTTAATTAATGTAAATGCTGGTAGTAATATAAGAATGCTGAAAAACATATCTACTAACAGAGAAGTATGCTATTAAAAATAAATTATCTTTTACAAACAATTCTTAAAATAACTCTGTCGCCCTAATGGAATTCTTTACACAAATGCATACACACACACAGCTTAAACAATGTTTTTATAGAGTGAAAGCAACAACAAAAAAATTATTTAAATCTTTAACCCCAGTCCACATCAAGCCAGTGTGTGTGTGTGTGTGTGTGTGCAAGAAAAAAGCATTTACTAACAGAAAAGTAAGCTATCAAAATAAATTATCTTTGACATACCATTTTTAAAACTATTCTCTCGCCCTAATGAAATTCCTTACACACATACATATACATACACTGACAAACACACACACTCAGCATTAGCAATATATTTTTATAGAGAGAGAAAATGAAAAAGATAAACAAACAGAAGGAGAGAGATCTTATCTGTTGATGTCACAGATTTTGAAATTTTAAATTCAGTAAAAATTTTCCAGTTTGATATATTGAAGTACTTTTTCACACTGAACCTGAGTTTCTGGTTCATTTATTCCAGAAAACTTTTACAAAAAATGTTACGGATGTTTAAATTTAGATCATTTTTACCTAATCGGAAAACAGGATTTGTGCATAATAGCTGTCATAAAATGAAAGTAAACATTAGGAGAATAGATTTTAAACAAAATGAAAGGTAGGCATGAGAGTTATTACATATACAAAGAGTGAATCTCAAAGAGTATGGTAAATAATGGGAGATTGTTGGTAATTGATATAGACCGGGAAAGTTGTCGATTTAAAAGTTGTTATTTCTCTTCTGAGTATTTGGGGCTAAACACATACTTAACTATATACACTCACATTTATATAATGTGTGCGTGTATGTGTATATATATTTTGTATTCTTTTGTTTCAGTCATTTGACTGCGGCTATGCTAGAGCACTGCCTTAAAGAGTCTTAACCGAAGAAATTGACCCTAGGACTTTGTAAGCCTAGTACTAATTCTCTTTTTTGTCGAACCACCAAGTTACAAAGACATAAACAAACCAACATTGGTTGTCAAGCGATAGTGTGGGGACAAACACAGTCATAAAGACACACACACATATACGACAAACTTTTCTAAGTTTCCCTCAACCAGATCCACTCACAAGGCTTTGGTTGGTCCAAGGCTATAGTAGAAGACACTTGCCCAAGGTGCCATGCAGTGGGACTGAACCCAGAACCATGTGATTGGGAAGCAAGCTTCTTGCCACACAGCCATGCATATATATATATATATATATATATATATATATATATATATATATATATATATATATATATATACTAGCAGCTAAGCCTGGTTTCACCTGGTCTGTTTGGATGATGTGGCTGTAATCGTTTTTGATTATAACAACTTTTCTCAACCTTATCATTTTGGGTCCCCTATTTTGATTGGAGCTTCCAGCTGTATGAAAATTTCCTGGACCCCCTTCCCTTGTCAGAAAACAGCTTCAGGAGTTGTGAAGAATGCATTTATACGTAGTCTGTTTCTGAGAGCTATTCTGTTGGACCTCTGTCTAATCATTAAAACATTGGGCGATCTTTCGATATGGGAACACACGACTGTTGTCACTACAAACCACTTATAAACCACGTGTGTTTATTTACATTTTTGAAGATGATCATCGGTTTCTGTAAAATTTTTTTTAATATGGGGTTAGGTGGAAATGGGATCTTTTGAAGTGTGCGTGAAAGCAAAAGAGACAGAGAGAGCGCGATTATATGAGTGAAGTTCTTTTGAAGTTGGCGTGAAGCAGAAGAATTGATGTGCATGTGAGAGAGAGTGTGTTTGAGAGGTGTGCGAGACAGAATGTGCGGTGTGTATGTGAATTGCTTTTGTTAGTGTGTATGAAGAGAGAGAGTAATGTTGCTGGTGTGTGTGTGTGTGTGTATGTGAGAGAGAGAGAGAGAAAGAAAGAGAGAGAGAAAGAAAGAGAGAGAAAGAAAGAGAGAGAGAGAGAAAGAGAGAGAGAGGAAGAAAGAGAGAGAGAGAAAGAAAGAGAGAGAGAGAGAAAGAAAGAGAGAGAGAGAGAGAGATAACTGAAATTTTTTATTCACTTTTTGTAGTGAGTGAATGAGAGAAAAAGTGAGAGAGAGAGAGAGAGAGACATTATATATGTATGTATGAATGGCTTCAGTGACACACACACACACACACACACCCATGCATGTAGGTTGTTATGTATGTATACATAGATGTATGTATCAATGTATGGCTGAGAGAGAGTTAACTGAAATTTTGTTATTCACTTTTTGTAGTGAGTGAATGTGTGAGTGACTGACAAAGAAAAGGAGAGAGAGGTTATGTATGTATGTATGTATGAATGACTTTGGCTGACTGTCATCCTGTACTCCCCTTGTTGCTAGCGAAATGGTATATGCCGGCTGTGTGAGCAACTGGTTGTTTTAATGGCGGGGGAATTCCATTAGAAAAAGTTTTAATTGATTTTCTCTGTAACTATGGGGGCTAGGAAATAAATACAAACCGCATTCCAATCTATGCACCCATCTCCACATGTGTGCCATTTTTGATGCAAATCCACCCAGCCATTTGGTTGTGAACCCCAAGACAAGAATACAACGATTGCCCATGTCCAATTTATATTATACTAGCAGTATAGCCCAGCGCTGCTCGGGATTAAGCTAGGATTATTAAGTGATCAAATGCTTTATTTCAAACCAAAATAAGTAACATCGACATCAGATTTGAGCGAAATCCGTTGAAATTGGTTTGGCTGAAAATGGTTTGCTGGCAATTTGATTGGGAAATCCCATAAGGAATCAGTTTTTTGGTTATTTCCACTCATTGACTGTATTTTTTAAAGTTGCAGTAGAGATCTGCATAGGAAAAGGTTCATCTGAAGGTTTGCATTGGGGATGTAGATTGGAGTAACTTAGAAAAACTTACCAACAGCCTTAACCAAAAAATAAGGGGCCTGTCCCTTCTAAGTTAACTCTAACCCTAACCCTAACCCTGACCCTAAAACTGTAACCCTAATCGTAATCCTAACACTAATCTTAACCCTAACCCTAACCCTGACCCTAATCCTAACCGTAAAACTCTAACCCTAACCCCCTAGTGGAAATCGTGCGGGTGTTAATGTGAAAAATTACCAAACCCTTTTTGTGGTCCGAAAAACGAGTTGGGGGGGGGGACTGACAAATTGTTACATACGTTTTTGTTTCGTAGTTGTGAAATATAAACAAAACTCTTTCGCTCCCAAAGTAGTATATGTGCATGTGTGTGAGAGTGAGAAGGGGGAGAAAGATGAACGATTTAAAACAAATAAATGATTTTAAATAAATATATTTGAATTGTTGTGTGAGAAAGTATATATAATCTCATTATAGAATATAGTGTCTTTCAAAAACATCGTATATTTTAACTATATCTCATGTTTAAGAAAAAAAATGCATTTTTACATTTTACACTTATTCTGTCTTCCTTACCTACATTTTCTTTCGTAATACGCTTTGCTTCCCTCTTCCACTTTTTCGTTCTTTTTTTTTTTTTTTTTTGTTAGACGCTAGCAAAGTAAACTCTGTCTTGCTTAGAAAAATTTGCTTTGATTTCTGTCTGCCTTACCCACTTTTCATTTTTTTTTTGTTAGACGCTAACAAACACTGTAATCCTCCCCTGTCACAAACACACTATTTCTTTCTTTCTTTCTCTCTCTCTCTCTGTCTCTCCTTCGCGCGCGTACGCACATATTTGACTTCGCCATGTCAACAAACTTCAAAATTGGTAAAACTTTATCGATTTTTACAGCTATATGCGGGTGCCTCTGAGAGAAAAAGTTGGCGAAAATGCAGATAAGGTCATGACAAATCTCCTCCTAAAATTGGAGCGACATGCGTGCTAATTTGTGGACGTGCATAAAGTACAATCACGTACACACACACACACACACACACACACATCTCGGCTTTTATATATATACGTATATATATATATATATATATATATATATATATATATATATATATCACCAAGGATCAGTCCTCAACCCCCTCTTGTTCATCATAGTCCTCCAGGCAATGACAGGAATTTAAGACAGGCTGCCCCTAAGAGCCCCTCTATGCTGATGACCTTGTTCTTGTAGCCGAATCACTACCAGAACTAGAGAAGAAGTTTCAGGTATGGAAGCAAGGTCTAGAATTAAAGGACCTTAGAATTAACCTAGCAAATACTAAAATCTCAGTAAGTAGGAAGGCAGACAAATCACAAATCCCTTCAGGTAGATGGTTCTGCTTGATCTGTAGAAAAGGCATAAGTAGAAACTCCATAAGATGTACCCAGAGTAAGTTATGGATACATAAGAGGTGCAGCAATATCATCAGAAGCTTAACAGGGAAAATAGCTTTTGTGTGGAAGATGGACAGGAACAATAAACACCAAAAATGTATAGAAAACAGACTCTATCAACTGCTAGTGGGATAAACTGTTATCTAGGTGACCCAGTTAGTAGCGGAGGTGGATGCTCCGAGAGCATAGCTGGCAACAAAGGAGTGAAAGGCAGGTTGTATGATGCCTGTGTGTGAACAGGTATGCTACATGGCAGTGAAACATGGGCTGTGACAGCCGAGGACATGTGTAGGCTTGAAAGAAATGAAGCCAATATGCTTCACTGGATGTACTATGTCAGTGTGCATGTACGACAGAGTGTAAGCATCTTGAGAGAAAAGTTGGGCATAAGCGGTATTAGATATGTGCAAGAGAGACAACTGTGCTGGTATGGTCATGTGAAGTGTAAAGAAGTGCTGATCTCTAACTGTGGAGGGAATCTGTGGTAGCGGTAGACATGGGACGAGGTGGTAAAGTATGATCTTTGAACTTTTGGGCCTCACAGAAGCAATGACTAGTGACTGAAATCTTTAGCAATATGCTGTGCTTGAGAAGACCCAAGCGAAGTGAAATCATAGTCATAGCTGATGTCAGTGTCACATAACTAGCACCCATGCAGGTGGCACATAAAGCACCTTTCAAGCATTGGGCATCACGGAGGCAAGGTGGCCAATGCTGATGGCATGTGAAAAGCACCATTCGAGTGTTGGGCCTAACGGAGGCAATGACAACTGACTGGGACCTTTGGCATTATGCCATACTTCAGAAGACCCATTAAGCCAAATAAAATCATAGTCATGACTGATACTGGTGTCATGCAAATAGCACCGAAGCTGATGGCATGTAAAAGCACCCATTACACTCTTGGAGCGGTCAATGTTAGAAAGGGTATCCAGCCATAGAAACCATGTCAAATCAGACTGGAGTCTGGTGCAGCCTTCCAGCTTGCCAGCTCTGGTCAAACCATCCAACCTATGCCAGCATGGACAACAGACATTAAATGATGATGATGATGATATATATCTATATACATAAATGTGTAATGGTGTCTGTGTGTGCACTTGGGGTTACTCTAACTCCTCCCACACTGTCCGACCGATTTTAATGATTTTTGGCACAAAGGTAGATCACAGGTCCTGAAGTTCAAATAAGGCCGGAATATTTCGAAAACTCGATAACGCTCAGTTGGCATCGATTTTTGTGCTCTCAATTGGGCATTTGAATGGAAATTCCCATAACAATGTTATTATTCTTGCAGCTTTTGCATTTTTTGCCCACTTTTCATGAAAATCGATGAGTGAGCGAGGCTCATGGCTGTGAGTTGATCTCAATATATGGTGTTGACAAAAAATCGATAACTGCACCTGAGCAGTGGTTTTATAAAATCAATAGGCTTTTTGCGTGCAAATGTCCATAGGGATTTTATTTTTGGCCATAACTTTTTTATTTTTTATCAGATTTTAATTTGAGATGTAGGTAAATTGTGTGGTGGGGGGAGATAGTAAAGGTGTTTATTTAATTTAAAAAGGCTTGAAAAGGGCACAAATGCAAATGAGCATTTTCTTAGAGATATTCTTATCAATTTTGTAGAAATTTTACACGTGATTACAGTTCATGTCCATTAGGTGATGCCAGCATGAAGAGTTGACAAAAAAAATCGATAATTGCGCTTGAGTAGGAGATTTTAAGAAATCAATAGGCTTTTTGTATGCAATTACTCATAGGATTAATATTTTCTGCTGTAACTTTTACAGAATTCATCCGATTTTGATGAAGTTTCACATTTAGTTAAAGTTTATGGTCGGAGTCATGCAGTAGAATTAAAATTAAATTGGTGGAAGGCAGAAATCATCAAAATTCACTCACAATAAAATAATGAACTGATTTTGAAGAAAAGTAACCCATTAGTAAAATTAAGCACTTTGACATATGAAACATCAATTATTCATATAATGTATTGAGATTTAAAAGTCAATGGGATATTTTCATGTAAATGGTCACATGGATTCTATTTTATGACATAACCTTAACACTTTTCTTTGGATTTTGCTGAGATTGGACATGCTGATCAATTTTGTAAAGAGGGTGGTATTAAGGGGAGAGAAATAAACAAACATCACTCTCAACAGGTTGAGGTACACCCAAAAGTTTGACTGCAATTTCAGATGGTCCTGTATGTAGGAGTATGTCAAAAGTGTTTGCCGAACCAGATATAACATCTTAATGGATAACAGTTGGCATGGAGAACATAGAAGATATCAATACAAGGTCATAGGTGGGCTTTACTTCAACATGGAAAACATGAGCAATGCTGAGTCTAACAGCTAGTATATAAGCCTGATCTTTCTTTCTTGGCCGGCCGTTGTCTGTGCAACATCGATACTCCTCGCTGCGCCTGTGAAATCCTATATTCCTGCCGTAAGGCTTTATTTCCACACACACCAGCTTAATTTAATTCGTCCTTAGTTGAAGGACACCTGTTGTTATGTCCTGCTATTATTTTTATTGTATTTGTGTAACATTGTCCGTTTTTTCTGTCCTTGTTTTATATACGTTCACTGCTTTCTTCTAAGGAATCTAATGCTCTTAGCTTAGTTTTTCCTTGGGGCTGACCAGACTGGAGCAATCTTGAGTATAATCAGCATAAATTGCAAAGATAATCTGGTACTCAACTGAGGGAAGATAACTTCGAATGACCCGTCCTTGTTTTTCCATTTTTGTATCACCTAACTGTCCAGATGTTTTGCGTTCTTGTCCCATTTTATATTTTATATATATATATATATATATATATATATATATATATATATATAACAAAGTAAAGTTGTAAGATACCGCACGAGTGGAAATATATTTGAAAGAAGGTTTGAAAATGCAATTTTAAAGATGTTTATTTACTTGACTGGTTTCACTTTTTTAGGAAAAGATTGTCAAAAGTACAATGTAAAGCTTTGTATAAGCTTTGTTGTGTTAAGTACTGGTTGTCACAAAAGTATTAAAATACATATATACATTCTTCGATAATCATTAAAAAAATGTTAAAAACGGTTTTCGTATTAAAATACATATATACATGCTTTGATAATAGTAAGAAAATGCTAAAAACAGTTTAAGTATTAAATTACATATATACATTCTTTGATAATAATACTAAGAATATGTTTAAAACAGTTTAAAAGAGAGTATTCAACAAAAAGTGTTTGATAGTATATATATACTCAGGAGATATATTTAAGAATTCTTAAATATATCTCCTGAGTATATATATACTATCAAACACTTTTTGTTGAATACTCTCTTTTAAACTGTTTTAAACATATTCTTAGTATTATTATCAAAGAATGTATATATGTAGTTTAATACTTAAACTGTTTTTAACATTTTCTTACTATTATCAAAGCATGTATATATGTATTTTAATACGAAAACCGTTTTTAACATTTTTTTAATGATTATCGAAGAATGTATATATGTATTTTAATACTTTTGTGACAACCAGTACTTAAGACAACAAAGCATATACAAAGCTTTACATTGTACTTTTGACAATCTTTTCCTAAAAAAGTGAAACCGGTCAAGTAAATAAACATCTTTAAAATTGCATTTTCAAACCTTCTTCCATATATATATATATATATATATATATATATATATGTATACATATATACCATATATACATACATATGTGGTGGGCTGAAAAGTTCATAGGCTGACTATGAAGGAGTGATGCTAAAGCTGTGAAATCTTGCAAGCATTAATTTCAAATCTTTTTATTAATAACCGCATTGTTTCTTTACAGGTAAACTGACAATTGACTCTTCAAAGAAGACTTCAAAATTAACTAGTAGCGTATTTTCTTGAAAATGGACAAAATTGGCATTGTGGCATTATCAAGTACCTGCAGTAAAAGAGTTTAGTCTCCGAGGACATTCATGCTGACATGCTATTGACATTAGATTATGTTCCAGCTTTATCAAGTGCAAAAGTGGGCAGCTGAATTTAGGAGAACAGAGAGTCTTGAAGATGACCCAAGGTCTGGACATCCTGCAGCTGCAACCACTGAGGAAAACATTGATCATGTTCACCATATGGTGATGGATGAGAGGCAATTGATTGTCAATCAAATAGCCAATGCTATGAGCATATACCATGAGAGTTGAGAATAACAAAACGAACTTGGCATGACAAAGGTTTCTGCTTGGTGGGTGCCACATCTGACATCAGATCAAAAGTGCACCAGGCTGATCACATCAAAGGAAAATTTGACACTGTTTTGAAGTAAATCCAGCTAGTTTCCTTGAAAATTTCCTAACTCGTGATGAGTGTTGGCTTCATCACTTTGAGTCAGAGACAAACAAACAATCTATGCAGTGAAAACACCCCACTTCACCTGCTCCAAAGAAAGCCAGCATTGTTTCATCTACAGAGAAGATAATGACCTTAGTTTTTTGAGATGCAGAAGGTATTGTGTTTATTGACTATCTTCAAATGAGCCACCCCATCAATGCATTAGCAGTTACAAAAGGCTATCAAGACCAGGAAAAACTGACAAAAGCTGCCTTGTTTTATTAGGACAGTTCTCCAGCACACAAGTCTTTCATTTCAATGACTGCTGTGACTGTGCTTTTGAACTGGTTGATTATTGTCCCTATTCTCCTGATTTGGCCCCATATGACTATCATCTGTTCCCCAACATGAAAAAATACTTGGCTGTGAACCCGCATCACAATGATGATGAATCTTTTGACTATTGATGAATCTTTTGACTAACAGGATGAAAACTTCTTTACCAGTGGGATCCAAGCACTGCAACACTGGTGTAAGGAATCTGTAGACCGCAAGGAGGACTATGTTGAAAAATAAACCTCATCTAGTCACATTCCATGAGAGTATATTTTTCGGCTGACCCTGAACTGGAGGACACCACCTGCTCTGAATTAAGTAGCAGTCTTGCAGATTTTAGTCACCTTTCTGTTACATTATTCTACACCAGCTACATTAATTATGGTTACTGCAGTCAAAGAGGATGCAGATCTTGTTTTTCTTTTTCTTGTTCCACTTTTTGCATCAATCTTCTCATTCTTTCTTCTTGTTTTTTCTCATTTTCTCACAGTCCAGCATCCTGATTTTTTTATGAACAGAACCCAAAAAAGTGCCTGGAGATACATGATGTGGTTTAAAGTATCATAAACCATAGAACTATTAGTATCTCCTTTGTAATTGTGTATTAAATTGACAGAGAGAGAGAAAGAGAGAGAGAGAGAGAGAGAGAGAGAGAGAGAGAGAGGAAAATAGAAATAAAATAAACTCAGACAAATACTATTATATTAATGTCCACTATTCCATGCTAACATGGGTCAGATGGACATGGATTTTCTAAGGCCAGTTACCCTTCCTATTACTGACCTTCGTCAGGTAATATTTCCCCATAAACAAACATGTTTCATAGAATTCATTTATTTACACTTACCACTGCAAAGTCAAGGCCAGAAGGAAGTAACACTTGTCTACACACACACACACACAAAGCAAGCTTCTTGAATTTCCATCTACCAAATCCACTCACAAGACTTTAGTCAGCTCAGGGCTATAATAGAAAATACTTGCCCATATATAAATTTTTCAATGACAGTACATAAATTTTTGATTCCAGAATGTATTAAGTGTGTCTCAATACAATGAACTCATACTTTGAATGCTTAAAATTCTTAAAAAGTGAAACCAAACTTCCAACCCCATTCAGCTGGGACACCCTGTATCACTTATACTTATTTTACAAATCATATTTATTGCTTATTTACAGTTCATACAACATTTTCATGAAACTATTGAGCCATCGAATTTAGAAGTATTTTACAGGTTTCATTGTTCATGTTCGATTACTTTGAATATTGATTTTTTTGTGTGTTCAATTTCTAATTTTTGCAGACAATATCACTTTTATATTTTATTTGACACAGGAGTATACACTTATACTTTATTTGTCATGTCTGGAAACCTCATGACATACTTAGATTGTTGAAAAAAAAATGGATCCTTCTATCCACTACATATTACTAACATTTTATTTAAACAACCCAAGGGAAAAAACCCATACCACCTGCAGTTTTTAGAGAAGCAATCAATATTTGATTCTCACAATCAGCTGACCTAATTCTGCATTTCACTTGATTCCACAACGTATTTGTAGTGGCTTCATGCAGGCATAGCATGGATTCGATCACATTTCCCAGATGCCTTCGCTAAGCAGAATAATGTCCTTGCCACTTGACCCTTCTAACCTCTTCTAGGCCACCAAGGGGCTGGAATGGAGATAACAGACCTCCAATGAAATCATTTGTTCTCAACAACGTCTATCCTTCTGGCTGCTTTTCCATAGTTATAAAAACAAGAACTTTATAAGCTAAAGGCAGTTACTGAGAGCGACCAGCAGTGAGTGTGAACATTATTATTGCACTTACTTCATTTTATTCTTAAACATTAAACACTTCATTCATATACTTATATACGTATATACTACATTTATATATTACCTTTAATAAATTAGCCTTCATAAAGTTCACCTTTAAAATGCCACGAGTCTGAGTACTTTCTCTCCAACCTCCGAAAACCACTCTCGCTAACCTCCAGCAATCTCTCCCTCTTTCAGCTGACAGTTTTTTGTACTTTTTCATGACAGAAAATACACCTTTTGTAGCAGTTATAGTGCAATTGCTTTTTTTATATCAGAGTAATAAGGCGTGTCAATAGAACATTTTTACCCCCAGGAATTACCGGGTACACCAGCTAGTGTGTATATCATCATCATCATGATCATCATCATCGTTTAACGTCCGCTTTCCATGCTAGCATGGGTTGGACGATTTGACTGAGGACTGGTGAAACCGGATGGCAACACCAGGCTCCAATCTAATTTGGCAGAGTTTCTACAGCTGGATGCCCTTCCTAACGCCAACCACTCAGAGAGTGTAGTGGGTGCTTTTACGTGTCACCCGCACGAAAACGGCCACGCTCGAAATGGTGTCTTTTATGTGCCACCCGCACAAGCCAGTCCAGGGGCACTGGCAACGATCTCACTCGAAAATCCTACGGGAGCCAGTCAGGCGGTACTGGCAATGGCCACGCTCAAAATGGTGCATCTCATGTGCCACCCGCACAAGAGCCAGTCCAGGGGCACTGGCAACAATTTTACTTGGCTTACCGGGTCTTCTCACGCACAGCACATTTCCAAAGGTCTCGGTCAGTAGTCATCGCCTCGGTGAGGCCCAATGTACGAAGGTCTTGCCTCACCACCTCAGCCCAGGTCTTCCTGGGCCTACCTCTTCCACGGGTTCCCTCAACATATATATATATATATATGTATATATATATATATATATATATATATATATATATATATAGTGTAGTATATTGCCACTTAAGTGTGGCTGACCCCTAGGGGTGGATGTTACTGTTGCTTTTAGCCCCAGGAGGACATCTCCTCCAGCTGGCTTATCGACACACGACTGTGTCCTGTTTGCCAAGGGAGTTATCCCTCTCACCTCGACCAGCAGCACGAACGTATCCGGATTTCAGGGTTATTTCCCTTCGATAAGCCAGCTGGAGGAGATGTCCTCCTGGGGCTAAAAGCAACAGTAACATCCACCCCTAGGGGTCAGCCACACTTAAGTGGCAATATACTACACTTTATCGTGCAGTTACTGTTAATACTTCATTTAGAGAATTAACATTGCTTGTTTTCACCTTTTCAATATCAGTGAAGAATGTCACTGGAAAAGAAGATATAAGGTTTGCCAGGTTTTTGTCCCTCTCACCAAGGTCATCAGCTGTCGAACGCCGACGAAGGGAAATAACCCTGAAATCCGGATACGTTCGTGCTGCTGGTCGAGGTGAGAGGGATAACTCCCTTGGCAAACAGGACACAGTCGTGTGTCGATAAGCCAGCTGGAGGAGATGTCCTCCTGGGGCTAAAAGCAACAGTAACATCCACCCCTAGGGGTCAGCCACACTTAAGTGGCAATATACTACACTTTATCGTGCAGTTACTGTTAATACTTCATTTAGAGAATTAACATTGCTTGTTTTCACCTTTTCAATATCAGTGAAGAATGTCACTGGAAAAGAAGATATAAGGTTTGCCAGGTTTTTGTCCCTCTCACCAAGGTCATCAGCTGTCGAACGCCGACGAAGGGAAATAACCCTGAAATCCGGATACGTTCGTGCTGCTGGTCGAGGTGAGAGGGATAACTCCCTTGGCAAACAGGACACAGTCGTGTGTCGATAAGCCAGCTGGAGGAGATGTCCTCCTGGGGCTAAAAGCAACAGTAACATCCACCCCTAGGGGTCAGCCACACTTAAGTGGCAATATACTACACTTTATCGTGCAGTTACTGTTAATACTTCATTTAGAGAATTAACATTGCTTATATATATATATATATGCACATACACACACACACATACATATATGTATGTGAGGAGAAATGAGTGATATAATGGCTTTATAGCGGCTTTGGCTGCTATTTTTTACCCTCTTAGTTATAATTGTGACTTATTCCTAATTATAAACGTTTTTCTTCTTTATATATATATATATATATATATATATATATATATATACACACACACACACACACACACACACACATACAGGGTGCAGTGAATAAATTGTCATCTAAATTATGCAAACATGAAAATAACACTGACATCTCATTTTAACAGATATATTTACCAAAATTACATAAAAATATCTTGAAATACTAAAGAGTGAATTTATTCAATAAAATCACCATTGCCTTCAACTGTTGCTTCTAGATGACTTTGGAATCTCCTGCAGCTCTTCTGGATGGTCTCCATGTTTAAGTTGGTGAATGTTGCCATAATCCTTGCTTTCAGTCCATCTTTGGTGTTACAAGGAGTTTTGTTAGTCTCTTACTCAACTGCTCCCCACACATAATAATCAAGGGGGTTGCAGTCTGGGGAGTTAGGTGGCCAGATGTTAAGGATGATGAGGTCGCAGAAATTGTCTGACAGCCATGACTGGGTACTCCTGCTTGTGTGGCATGGTGCAGAGTCCTGTTGCCAGACATAGGGTATTCCTACAGCCACCCTTTTGACCCAAGGCAACACTACCTCCTCCAGGCACTTGATGTAGGCCTCTATGTTGAGACTGAGGTTGTGTGAGAAAATAAATGGAAACATAACGTCACCATCACTAGCGATCACTCCAAACACCATGATGTTGACTGGATGTTTGATTTTTATCACTCTCGGTACATGTTTTGGGGACACAGCAAGCCAACAGTTGTTCTGTGTGTTCACTATCTGATTTTAGCAGAAATTTTCTCGTCTGAGAAAAACCAAAGCATGTTCAGTTGGAGGGGATGCTTGAGTTTGTTCAAAAGCTTCATAGCATGGTCTTTCCCCTTGTCCTTGATGGCTTGGGATAAAAATTGACTCTTTCTCATCTTGTATGAGGAATACCAAATGTTTTTATGCACTACCTGCCTGATAAGAAACTCAGACACTCCCATGGCCCTAGCGATAAACCTGAATAACTTGGAGGGATCGTTGTCAATCATGGCCTAGATCTCACCAACAAATTCAGGAGTTCTTTTCTTATCAGAACAATCAGAGTGAGTTTTCCGAGCTGCAGTACCTTTGTAATCAGCATTAGACTCATCCAACTCTTTCTGAATCTTTTGCACTGTCCTCAGATTGACACCCAAACACTGCGAAATGTTTGTATTGGAGCTTCTGGCATGAATGCTAAGCAGTACAGCATGTAGCTTCCAAAATTCTGGCAGAGTGAATTGCGTCATGGTGCTGTTTTCTTTACAGATTATGTCCAACTGACCCTACTAAACTGTGAAGTTGACAAAATAAAAACAATGTGCATGTGCAAAATTAAAAATATAAAATGGTGACAATTTACCCATCACACCCTGTATGTGTGTGTGTGTGTGTGTGTATATATATATATATATATATATATATATATATATATATATATATATATATAATCAGAAAATAGAGAAAACTTTTGATCAACAAACAGACAGTAACACTTGTTTGTTAATCAAAAGTTTTCTCCATTTTCTGATTACTTAAATTTGATTCCTGATAAACTTTTGTTTATTCTGTTGTTACCTGTACCCTATGAGCATAGTGTGCCTGCCTACCTATGCCCAGGGATAGCACAGCTAATTGATACTGAGAGTAAATACAGATACTATTATCCCTTAGTCAGTTACTACAACTGCTAACTCTGCTTACCTTTATATATATATATGGTGGACTCTCCCATTGGTTTCACTGTATGAGGCTCCAACAATGTACTCTTTTTTTGTCAGTCATAACGCTTATGTCAAATGTGACATTTAAGTCCTGCCAATGATTTACAAAGAAGGCCACAGATTTTGTAAGTATGAAGCCTGTTAATGCTAGTTGCAACAAGTTTTTAATACCATTTCAACACAATGATCTCAATTTTGTTCATTCCAAGGCTGTTCGCTCAAAGGTGTTATGTGCTATCTTCATCTCTAAGAGGTTACTCTTCAGCTTGTCCATATATCTGAGCCATGGTCAACCAACATTCTTGTGCCCACTTTCAAGCTGGCTGTACATGAAAACTTTGAGTATTCTTTCGTCACTCATTCTGATAACATGGCCAGCTCAGCACAAGTGTGATTGCATAAGGAAGCTCTCGATTCCACTAATCTTACACTTGCTAAACAAGTCGGAATTAGAAGTTTTGTCTTTTAGTGAATATTGCAGATTGTCCTCAGACAGTCTTTGTGGAAGATGTCTAGTTGGTTAATGTGTTGTCTATAGGGTATCCACGATTCTGAGTCATAAAAGACAGTAGTAAGAATGGCTGCTTTATAGACATGTACTTTGGTGTCAAGTTTGATGTCCCTTTCATTCCATAGGCGATGACGGAGTTTGCTAAATGCATTGGTTGCCTTTGCAAGATGGTTGACGATTTCATCATCAAGGGAAGCACTCAAATTCATTTTATATAATTTAGGCTTTTCCCATCAACCTGTATAGGACTGTCAGGAAAATTGTGAACCAGTGACCTCTGCTTGACACCTCAAATTTGTTTAGGAGTAGGGCAAGGTTGGTGCATTACTTCCATCTTCTTTATGTTGATGGTCAAACCAAATGCAGCAAAAAAACGGTCTAGAAGCTCCTGAGCTTCCTCTAAGGAGGTCACTACTAGTGCAGCATCATCTGCAAAATGTAAATCATGAATGATACTGGTGCATAGCAGTGTTCTGGCTTTGAAATGCTGATGATTGAATAGTCCACCACTTGTTCGAAACTGGAATTTGACACCACTTTGTATATCACCAAAAGCATACCTCAGCAAAGAAGAGTGCAAATAAAATAGGGGCCATAACACAACCTTGCTTTGTGCCATTTGTAATGTCAAAGGAAGCCAAAGATTCCCCACTGGACATTACAGCAGCCTTCATTCCCTCATAAAAGGAGATGATAACATTCAGCATCTTGTCAGGTATACCATGCTTTTGTAGAACTTTCCATAGTGCTTGCCGGTTAACAGTGTCAATGGCCTTAGTAAGGTCAACGAATATCAAGAACGACTCTTGATTTTTTTTCATGTACCTTCTCCATGACCTGTCAGAGGAGAAAGATCATGTCAATAGTGCCACGACCAGAGCAAAATCCGCACTGGAGGAATATCATTTACAGCGAGTTTGATGAGCCTGTCATGAATGAATTGAGCAAGAATCTTACCAGCAATAGACAGAAGCAATATTCCACGATGATTATCACAGACACTTCTGTTTTCTTTGTTCTTATAAAGATGTTGAATTGAGGCATCCTTGAAGTCCTGTGGTACATGGCCTACCTTCCAAATGTTTATGAAGAGGCCATGCAGTTTCTTAAATCTGTCCAGCATGTTTGCAGATTTCAGGAGGGATAGCATCCCTGCCAGGTGCTTTACCAGAAAAGATCTGTTTAATAGAGTTTACCACTTCCAGAAAGGTTGGCTCCAGAGAGTTCCAGTATTTCAGTGTGCTGTGGAACAGACATTATGACATTATCATTAGTGACTGAGGTGGAGTTCAATATGGCTTCAAAGTGATCTTTCCATCATTTCAGAACATCAGGTTTGTCACGCTCTTGAGGATCATACACTTTCTTGAGGCCATCATAAAAGGTTTTAGAATCCTTTCTGTCAGCAGCTTGTAGTTCAGTAGCCTTGAAACACCACCAAGCCTCCTTCATTTGTCTCAGAGCATGTTGGACCTTGCCTCTGCATTTCTTGTAGGCATTCTCTTTTCTGGATGAACTCTTATCATTTATCCATCTTTTGTGAGAGCTGTGCATTTTATCTATCAACTGTTGGACATCTGTGTTGTTATCCTTGAACCAATCTTTATGTTTACAAACAGGAAGTCCAAGAACCTCTACTGATATCAACAATGTTGAGTGCAGTGTCCAATTTGATAGAGAGCTCAGCCTGCTTTTTAACAGTTTTCAAAGGTAGAAAATTAATGCACTTAGGCACTGATAACTTTTGTAGTCTTGTGTGTTTCAGATGGAATGTAGCCTTACTACAGAGAAGAGAATGATCAGAGAGATAGTAGGTGTTATGAAAGGAATGTATAATGTTAAAGTCCCTAATATTTCATTTTTTAGTGATAACATAGTCTATGAGATGCCAATCCTTAGATCTATGATGCATACAAGTCATCTTGCAACAATTTCACTGTTGAAAAAAGGTATTTGTGATGCTCAGACTGAATTCCCTGCAAATGGAGAGCACAAGCAGACTGCTGGAATTCATTCAATCTACACCATGGTGACCAAGTACACCCTCCCATGCCCGATAGTCAGTACCAACACGAGTGTCAAAGTCGCCCATAAGGATAAGTTTATCCTTATGGTGACAACTAGAGATGATATTATGGAGTTGGTTGTAAATTCATCCTTTTCCTGCTCAGTGCTGGCCATGGTTGGAGCATAGCAACTGACAAGCATAGCACAAGTGTTGTGATCAAGTTCCAATGTTAGTGTCATGATGCAATCAGAAATACCTTTGGGTAGAGAAAGAAAGGATTTGGCTATTTCTGTTTTAATGGCAATATGTATCCACCTTTACTTTCTTCTAACTGCGATGATCCTACAAGATGAGTTTCACTGAGTGCAGCTATGTCAATGTTGTATTTCTTTAATTCAAAGGCAACCAATGCTGTTTTTCATTCTGGTGCTGAGTGACTATCTTGGAGAGTGCACACATTCCAAGAACCAAGGTTAATATTCTTAGATTTCTTCATGTTTCAACTGTGTTACTGAATAAACAGACAGCTGCAGTGGGCTGACAAGTTTAAGGTGAGTAATCAATGTTTGGGCTCCTTTTCTCACCCCTTCCCGTTGGGGAAAGCAGTGCTGTGTTTAAATAGACCTGCTTTGTCACCACTAGAGGACACAGACAGCACAGCTCCTCACAAGTTCTATGCTGGAACAGCTATCACCCAATGGTCACCGACTGTGTAGAGATCTAGCAAGAGATTTCCAGTAATATCTTTTACCTGTCCCTGCCACTTTCACTCTCTCACCAGAGGACTTTTTTATTTTTTTCAAGTTGAAGCTGTGCCGTATTGAATGAATAAATGTAAGTTGTCAGAAAACCCACACAAATAATTTGATTTGAGTGTTGAAGGCTTGTGTAGAACCAGCCACACTTTTTGGAAGTAATGATAGAAAGAATATGGTGCATATATGTGCCACAATAAAGAACAACACACCTCAGGCTTTTTCTTCAGAAGTTTCCATCTAGAAGAGCCGCTATAAACAAGCTGGAGAGCTTAGTTTACCTCATGAGTCAGAGTTTGCTGATAGTACAGCCTTGTTAAGAAGACCCTCAGCAACCATATATCAGAGTTTCCCTCTCCTAGATGGGATGCCTTCACCACAATTAAAGATCCCCATCTGTCCCCTAATATATGGAATTAAATACATCAGAAAATATATATATCCACATACACATATATAGTTAGATGGCCATTGACTACTTATGAGTTCCTCTATCCTTTATGACAGGTTTTATTTTCTGTCGTGCAGGGTGTCCTATAATCTCCCTCCTCACCAAGCAAGATTGGTGGGATTGCCAGTTTAGTCGCTGACTACCCGACAATGTAACAGGTTGTACTGGGTTACCAGTAGTGAATAAAAGCGACTAACAACACTCAAGAGCGAGTGGCTGTGTGGCAAGTAGCGTTGCTTACCAAGCGGACGTGGTTTTTTTGTCACTCCCGCTTCACGTCGCTGAATGCCAGCGTCGTGAATTTTTGACGTACAACTACAGGTAAGACTTTTGTGTTTTTTTGGATTTAGTGGGGGTTTGTTGCTCGTGTTTATTTATAGTTATGTCAAGCAAGAAATCTCCACTGAATTCCACGCATTTGTCTGCCTGTGGTTGTGCTTAAAGTCTCACTTAGCGGTGAGAAGAGTGTTTTGGAGGTATCACTCCTCCCAAAATTGTGAACTTAGTTTGTAAAAGTTTGTTGTCTTCAAGTCATGATTTGAAAACTACAGATAAATATTGTGAACTTTGTTTAAAAAAGAAAAGGAATTTATTGTTTTAAAACCAAGTTTTGAAAGCTAATGAATTTGAAGAAAAGTTTTCCTCTTGCTTTGAACTAGACCACGTGGAACTACGCAAAGGATTTAATTTTTACCAGCAAAGTGACGACTGCAGCGGAGCTGGGATCAAATCGGGCCGGAGTACCGTTGTGGCCTGAAAATTTGTTATTCTGCCTGGAACTTTATATTTTATTTATTCTTTCTGAACTGTTGTATTTCCTTTCTCCTTCTTTTATGAACTTTTTTAGTACGAACTGTTTATTTTATTTCTTCCGCTTTTTTCAACTGTTTTCTCTTTTTGCATGGTTTTAAAATTTTTCGTTGTTTAATTTTTATGTGGACATTTTTATCATGGCAGAGAACATAAAGAAAAATAAGGCCACTGCTGTGGAGTGGGAGATTATCCCACCCAAGAAGTGGTTAAATGATTTCAGGGAAAGAACGGTGGTGTTACGGACCTACTCTAGGTTACTCAACACCATTACAGTCTTTCCCAAAATTGAAATTGAAAAAGAGTTGGCAGAATATCTGCCAACTATTAAGTTTATGGCAAGGGGTGTAAAATACGCAACGGTTAGGTTGCTATTTGACACCCCTGAGGTGGCTCGCAAGTTTGCAAGCCAGCCCTTAGAAGGGGGAAAAATTCTGTTTCTTCCCACATACTGTGGGAAGAAATTAACTAGAGCTTGGATCTGTGGGCTGCCACCCGGTATAGAACCTGATTGGATAGAGGATACTATCCGACGGGTTCTGGGTGGCAGTGGAGCAAAGCTCTTAAATGTGAAAATTTTACCTACAGCTGATTGGGTTGGGGCAAAAGCGGTTTTGACCCTGTGGACCCAATCAGCCAGGGATCTGGTATTTCCGGATTTTTTGAGGATGGCCGGCCATAGATATACGGTCATTCTTGAGGGACGTAAACCCAAGTGCCACCGGTGTCTGAAGCCCGGTCATATCAAGAAAGACTGTCCCCAGGACCAGAGTAAGGTCCTGGAACAGTTAACAAATGTTGTTCCCCCCGCTCCCCCAGTGGAGGGAGAGACGGAGGAAGCCGAGGAGGTGGAAACCTCCTCGAAAAAAGGAAAAAAAAGGAAGAAGGTGGGCAACAATGGTTGCCCACCAAAAATCGTGGAGGAGGAGGAGGACCGTCCGGCAAAGGCGGAAGTACGCCCTACTCCAGTGGCCCCAAAGAAAAAGAAAAAAAAAACGAGGCACGGCCAGTGCTCGATAGGGCACGGCCGGTGCTCAATAGGGCACCGCCAGCATGTCCCGACACTCCATTGGTGGGAATTGTGCCACCAACGGAGGAAAGCAGGTCGGCGGGAATTGTGCTGCCGACAGTAGAAGCTGTGGGCTCACCCTGTGAGGAAAAGGATTGGCTAATCCTATTCCGAAAGGGAGGGGCCCTGCAGAAATTTGTGAATAAAAGGAAGCGTCGGAGAGAGGGAGTCCTCACCTGTACTAAGGATCCAGACTGGCCTCCGCAGGTGACTGCGGAGGTCGTGTCGGGTAGTCACATAAGTACGGTGGTGAATTCCTTCCCCCACGACGAATCCAGTATTGCAAAGTGGCCCGACCCAGACCCATCGTTTTGCTTGAGAGAAGCGATGGTTATATCGGGCGAAAAAACCTAAAAGGACGAGTGCCTCATATTGTGTAATGAAAAATCGTAAGAGGCAAATGCCTTAATTTATGACTTTTTATGTACGAGGTTCATAGCCTCAATGTGAAAATTTTATTTTAAAAAGAACAGTGTTATAGAGAAGCAAAGTTCGGCGGGCGGCTTTTGCCTTTTCTCATTATACCATCATATTTATCATCCATTTCATCTCATTAATGTTTTTGTCCAGCCCGTAGCTACTCTCTATGTACTGCCTTTATGGCAAATTGAAATGAAATAAAGTAGCTTGCTTACCAACCACATGGTTCTGGGTTCAGTCCCACTGCGTGGCACCTTGGGCAAGTGTCTTCTACTATAGCCTCAGGCCGACCAAAGCCTTGTGAATGGATTTGGTAGACGGAAACTGAAAGAAGCCCGTCGTATATATGTATATATATATGTATGTGTGTGTATATGTTTGTGTGTTTGTGTTTGTCCCCTAGCATCGCTTGACAACCGATAGTGGTGTGTTTACGTCCCCGTAACTTAGCGGTTCAGCAAAAGAGATTGATAGAATAAGTACTAGGCTTCCAAAGAATAAGTACTGGGGTTGATTTGCTCGACTAAAGGCAGTGCTCCAGCATGGCCGCAGTCAAATGACTGAAACAAGTAAAAGAGTAAAAGAGTATATATATGTATATACAAGGAAAGGCTTTGTATATTCATTTATTTATATATACTCATTTATTCAATATACCCAATTGAATAAATGCAACCATAAACGTACCTGAAAATGCATATCAGAAATAGCTGTAAATCTACAATGCATGAATAAATGTATAGAGCCTGTTATTTATGCCACTTCTTGTATATTGCTCTGTGGAAACACCATATTAACTTGGTAATGCAACAATGGATTTACAAAGTTGACTGGTGATGGACTTCAACTCACCTCAGGATTACCTGGAGCTCCATACCATTAAAAAAAAACTTTTATTAGCTCAGTTTATTCATATTAGCAGAGAGCTTAAGAAGTATTTTGCTCAGATTGATAATAACAACTCTTTATTGTGTACATTTATGATGAATGGATGGATAGATTGACAGATAGATCACTAGATATATCATCATTTAACATCCATGCTCCATGCTGGCATGGATTGGACAGTTTGAAAAGAATCTGATGAGTCCAAAGAACAGAATCATGCTCCAGTGTCTACTTTGGCATGATTCTACAGTTGGATGCCCTTCTTAATGCCAACTACTTTACAGCATGTACTGGAGGCCTTTTTCTTTGCCACCAGCACTATTGCTTACCTTTAGGAGAGGGAGTAAGAATAAATAAGTGTTATCTCCAAAGAGGTAGACAATGATGATGAGATGTCCAGGTGACACCTAAAGTAGTAGTAGTGTGTGGTGGTGTAAGAGTGTATGGGAGAAGAAATAGAGGTGGAAGAGGGAGATAGGTAAGCAGTATATATAAAGATTGAGAAAGGTCGAGGGGAGGGGTTACATGAGTTTAGAAGGCTAGAGAGCGGTTTGCAACAGGGTAGTAATATATAAAGCTCTGTGATTAAGAAGTTCCCTTCACAAACTTGTGATTTTGAGTACAGTCCCACTGCATGGTACCATGGGTAAATGTTATAGTCCTGTGTTGTTCAATGCCTTGTGAATGATATTGGTTAGTAGAAATTTAGCATAATCCCATTGTGTGTGTATGTGTATGTGTGTGTGCATGTGTGTGGTTTGGAAAAAAAGAGTAGAATTAAAATAAACACTGAGGTTTTTTCGACTAACTAAAAAAGACTTTCAAGGCAATATCTCAGCATGACCATAGTCTTATGACTGACTCAGGTGAAAGCTGTACATATGTGCATATATATATATATATATATATATATATATATATATATATATATATATATATATATATATATATGCACACATATATACCAAAAAATATTGTTTATGGTCACTTTAAAGTGGCTGTCTTCTAAGAGATGAGGATACTGCCATTTAACCTCAGGAAGACATCATCTCCAGTTGGTTTATTCAGTGCGATTCTCGCACTCAATATTTATTGCAAGCAGGAGATCATACATATATATAGATATAGACACAGACATGACTGTGTGGCAACAAGCTTGCTTCCTGGCCACATGGTTCCAGGTTCAGTTCCACTGTGTGACATGTAGGGCATATTTTTTTCTACAATAGCTTTGGGCCAACCAAAATGGATTTGGTCAACAGAAACTGAAAGAAGCTCATCACATATATGTGTGAGTCTTTCTGTCTGTACTTGCATCCCTGTAACTTAGCGATTCAGCAAGAGACCAATAGTATAAGTACCCAGCTTAAAAAAGAGCTACTGGGGTCAGTTCATTTGATTAAAAATTCAAGGTGGTGCCCCAGCATGGCCAGTCTAATAACTGAAACAAGAAGTAAAAAATGACAAAAAAAAAAATATATATATATATATATATATATATATATATGCAGGCGCAGGCATGGCTGTGTGGTAAACTTGCTTCCCAACCACATAGCTCCAGGTTCAGTCCCACTGTGTAGTGTCTTGGGCAAGTGCCTTCTACTATAACCTCAGGCCAACCAAAGCTTAGTGAGTGGATTTGGTAGGAGGAAACTGAAAGAAGCCTGTTGTGTGTATATATATATATATATATATATATATATATATACACATCTGTTTTTGTGTGTTGTCTCTGCGTCTGTGTTTGTCTCCACATCACCACTTGACAACCAGTGGTGATGTTTTTACATTCCTGTAATCTAACAGTTCCGCAAAACAGACTGATAGAATAAGTACTAGGCTCAAAAATAAATGAAAAGTTTTTGGAGTTGATTTGTTCAACTAAAATTCTTCAAGGTGGTGCTCCAGCATGGCCACAGTTAAATGATTGAAACAATTAAAAGAATAAAAGATAAGAAAAAGATTTCTATCATTTTAAAATGTGGATTCAGTAGTTCAATTAACTGAATTACCTGTTCTTGAAACAGAGACATGTCGATGCATGCTGCCTACAAGAGGTAAAGTGGAGAGGAGCTTCTACAGGCTACCTCAAAGACGAGTAGCAATGATCTCATCACTGCAGCTGGAGATTTTAAATTGGCATGTCAGACGGCAATCCAGTATCTTCCATGGTGTTCACGGGTCCATGGAATTGGTTCCCGAAATAAAGAGGGAACTAGGCTACTGGCATTCTGTGATGCATGCAACCTATTAATCTGCAACACTAACTTCAGGAAGCCAGACAGCCACCTGATAACCTATCAATCAGGCGACTCTGCTAGCCAGATTGATTTCATCCTCACCAGACAGCAGGATGCAAGGTTGCTCTTAAATACAAAGACCCTTCCTAGTGAAGAATGTACCCCCCAGCACAGAGTAGTTATTAGTGACTTTAGACTCGAGGCCAGAAGGATACCAAGAATCAGACCTATCCAGAAAAGAATGATTTGGAAGCTAAAGAACCCTTCACATGGTCAGAGATTTAGGGACATTCTCATTGAGAAATTTGATGAGAGGGAGGAGGAACTACAGACTTCAGACATAGAGGGTAACTGAAAATTCCTATGGAACAGCTTACAATGCCACAGACCAAATTTGCAGCTGGTGCAATATCCTTTCCAGACTTTGAGTAACATGGTAGTGGAATAACATGGTAGACAAGGCCATTAGAATGACAGGTATACATAGCCAAGGGAAAAACAGAAAAGAAGAAGTTTGCCAATGTTCAGCAACATGAGGACCAAAGAACTGAAGTATTTCAGATTGCAAGACAGTGTGTGAGAGAAAATTGTGATGTCATAGAAGAGAAATGTGTCTGCATGGATGATAGTGCACTTGCTTCTAATGATTTTGCAAAGAAAGAGGCTTGGAGAAGCCATTATGAAAGGCTGCTGAATGTGGAGAATGAACGGGAGGAGGAGAGCCTTCCAAATGTTGACCCAGTCGAGGATCCAGCTACCCAAATAGATAGCATCCTGGTAGATAAAGCAATTAAGGATATGAAGTCAAGAAAAGCCCCCAGCCTATCAGGAATCACTGCTGAGATGCTTAAAATATCTGGTGGTGTGGGTTACAGCCTAGTCACCCATATTGTAAATCAAGTAGTTCATGAACGAGTCATACCCAATGACTGGCGTAGCAGCACCAAAGTCAACTGCTACAAAGGAAAAGGTGATGCTTTAGATAGAAATAACTACAGGGGTATCAAACTGCTGGATCAGGTGATGAAGGTCACGGAGAGGGTCATAGCCCAACTAATTAGGGAGAGAGTTAGCCTAAATGAGATGCAATTCAGTTTTGTACCAGGTAGAAGCACCACTGATGCTATATTCCTGGTACAACAACTGCAGGAGAAATACCTAGCCAAAGATAAACCTTGGCTTTTGTTGACTTTGAGAAAGCCTTTGACAGGGTACCCTGATGCCTTATCTGGTGGGCGATGCAGAAACTGTGGATTGATAAGTGGTTAATAAGAGTTGTACAGGGATGCCGTTAGTAAATTAAGGGTTGTCAATGAGTATAGTGAAGACTTCGGGGTAGAAGTAGGGATTCACCAAGGATCAGCCCCTCTTATTCATCATAGTACTCCAGGCAATAACAGGGTCTCATAGCAGAATCACTACCAGAACTAGAAAAGAAATTTCAGGTGTGGAAGCAAGATTTAGAATCGAAGGGCCTTAGAGTCAATGCTGCAAAAACCAAAGTCTTAGTAAGTAGGAAGGTGAACACTTTACAAACCCCTCCAGGTAGATGGCCCTGCTCGATCTGTAGAAAAGGTGTAGGAAGAAACTCCATGAGATGTACCCAGTGTAAGTTATGGATGCATAAGAGGTGCAGCAACATCAAAGGAAGGTTAACCGAGAAGATAGCTTTTGTGTGCAGCAGATGAATAGGGGCAATAAACACTGCAGATGAGCAGAAAACTGATTCCATCATATGCCAGGGGAAGAAACTAGAAGTAGTTGATAGCTTGCACTACCTAGGTGACTGAGTCTATAGTGGGGGTGGATGCTCGGAGAGCATTGCCACTAGAATAAAATTAGCCTGGACAAAGTTCAGAAAGCTCCTACCTCTACTGGTGACAAAGGGCCCCTTGTTCAGAGTGAAAGGTAGATTGTATGATGCATGTGTGTGAACTGCCATGCTACACAGTTTAGGCTTGAAAGAAATGAAGCTAGTATGATCTGCTGGATGTGTAATGTCAGTGTGCACACACAACAAAGTGTAGGCACCCTGACAGAAGTGTCGGACATAGGAAGCATCAGATATGCTGTGCAAGAGAGACGACTGTGCTGGTATGGCCATGTGCTGCATATAGATGAGGAGAGTTCTGTGAAGAAGTATCACTCCCTAACAGTGGAAGGAACCCATGGAAGAGGGAGACCCAGGAAGACATGAGACGAGGTGGTGAAGCATGACCTTTGAACAGTGGCAATGACGAAAGACCTAGACCTCTGGAGATATGCTGTGATTGAGAAAACCCAGCAAGTAAAGTGAGATCACAGCCATAGCCTACACCAGTATTGCATAACCAGCTCATTTAAAAAGCACCTTTGAATCGTTGGGTGACACGCTATGCTTGAGGAGACCTATTGAGTCAAATAAAATCAAAATCAAATCATAATCAAATGGAAATTGTAGTTGTGGCTGATGCCAGTGCCGCCTGACTGGCTCCCATGCTGGTGGCACGTAAAAAGCTCCCACTACACTCTTGGAGTGGTTGGCATTAGGAAGGGCATCCAGCTGTAAAAACATTGCCAGATCTGATTGGAGCTTGGTGAAGCCTCCTGGTTTGCCAGTCCCCACTCAAACTATCCAACCCATGCCAGCATAGAAAACGGACGTTAAATGATGATGATAATGATGATGCAGTTGAGCATTCCACAAACACGTACCCATAACATAATTCTCAGATAGAATAAGTATGACAAGGCAGTACCTACTGAATTACAAGTACAATCCACTGAACAAACTTCTATACAGTTTCTATATCTATATATTATACACATTCATACATACTTTTATATCCTGCTGTTGGATAAATAATTTAATGAAGCAGGGAGAAAGAAAGTATTTACACAATACAATTACTGTCACACAAGGTTAAACGCTCTCTGCTAACAGCTCATGGTGAACTGCTTACTCCTAATTGCTCACCATTCTTTATTTATAGCAATGTATCAGTCCACTTTTAGTCACATGTGGACGGTTGGAATCCTTCCACAACAGCTCCCCCTTTCAGAATTAGTCTCCCTTAGCTTTTCTATTTTTGAGAATTAAACTCCGCTCAGTGTTTTAATACCTCTTATGCTTAGGGTTCAATTCCAGGGTTTCCATTCTTTTGTGTCTTCTGCTGCTAGAACGTGTAGTTTCAAATTGTGTGGGTGTTGGTACCTCAAACGTGTTGTACAATACTTCCTTGGAGATTTCATTTCTTGTGACTGTTTTTTTCCGTGAATCTTTTTTTAAGTTGGTTATTGTTTTTTATGTTCAATACTTTTCCTTCTACCAGGAATAACATTCTTCCAGTTTATTTAATGATTACAGTCCTCTCAACACTCTTTACCATTTCTATAAGTTTTTAAAAAAACTTTGTCACCTAACTTGAAGAAATTTGAAGTATATTTGTTGTTCGGTTTATTTTTGTATTTTCACTTGGTATCAACTTATCAAAAACGGATCTGATTTTTCTAGCAAACATCAATTCTGCAGGTGACATTCCAGACAGAGCATTTGGATTAGGTGTTACTTGATATGCTCTTAGAAATTGTTGAAGTGCTAGGTCATCCATTACTTTACTGTTCGCCTTTTTTAACGCCCTGTTGAAAGTGTCAACAAAATGCTCTGCTTGTCCATTTGATATGACAGAGTGATCACATGTTCAATAACGAACATTTTACAAAATTTTCTGAACTTGTCTGAAGTAAATTGAGTTCAGATACAATGGTATAAGGAATACCATATATGGCAAACAATGTGTGTAAAAAACTTGTGTAAAAAATGCTTTCACTAGTTCTTCAATGTCACAGTCTATTCTTGGCCAATATACATAACTTATCATTAACAATTTCATTCTTGAAATCCCTGGGTGAACAATGTGAAATTCCTTTAGTAATCGCTTTTGTAGTGTGGAAAGCACTGCAACTCTTTGTGCATACATCAGCACACCATCACACATTGGGAATGGGTTCACATTTGTGTTGTGTATATTTTTATCTCTTCAGTATTTCTTTCATTTTTTTAATGAATTTACCATTTTATAATTTTAATTTTGTCTTGTAATGTGACTGGCAGTTCATGTACTACATTACACAAAACATTTTTAATTTCATTTTCCACTTGCAATGCAGCAATCATGGTATCTTCAAATGGTTCAGCATTTTCTGAAATCAGTCTTGATCAACAATCAGTGTGTTCTAATTTCTTAGATGGTATATACTCCATTTAAAATCATAGTTTAATGATATGGTACTCCAGCATTATAACCTGGTAGCAATATGGGTAGGGATTCCTTTCTTTGACCCATATACAGATAATAAGGGATGATGATCAGTCTGTAGTCAAAACCTACCGTGTAAAAATCTATGAAATTCTTTTATGACAAAAATAATCGCTAGAGCCTCTTTTTCGATTTGGCTGTAATTTTTTTCTGCTGATATCAGACAATGTGAGGCATGAACCACAACCTTCATGTTACCATCTTCATATTTATGCAGCATTACTGCTCCAATACTGTACTCAGAGGCATCTGAAGTTACTACAGTCTCTGCTGCAGGATCGAAATGTACCAACAAATCAGATGCTAATATTTTTTTAATTTCGCCAAACACATTCTGACAATTTTCAGACCAATTCCACTTTAACTTTTTTTTAAATAGATTATTTAGTGGAACTCTTACCTTATGCATATTTGGAATATAATTTTGGTAATATTTTGTCAGTCCCAAAAAAGCTTGTACGGTTGTTATATTTGTTGGAGGGGGTATATCTTAAATTGCATCTGCCCTCAAAGGATCTGGTCAACATCCATTTCTGTCAATGATTTGTCCTAAATATTTTTTCTTGGTAAGGAAAATTTACACTTTTCTTCACTCATGTAAAACGATAATCCCTAATTTCTTTGAACACGTATTTTATATGCTCTACATATTGGTCCTGGAATTTGCTTTTTATGAGTATATCATCCAGATATGGAATTGCGAATTCACAGTCCATTAACATTACATTCATAATCTGTTGAAAAATCGTCGGTGTGACTTTTAAGCAAAATGGTAACCTGTTGTATCTATACAGTCCTTTGTGGGTGTTAATTGTTAAGTATTTAGGGCATTCATCAAATACTCTAATTTGTAGGTACACATCAGAGAGATCCAATATCTTGCCACTATTTAATTTTGCAAATATGTCCTCCGGTGTAGTAGTGGATAGTGGCACATTTTAAACCAGTGGAAAAATCAGCACACACTTTGATTTTATTATTCTTTTTCTTAACATACAGTTGGTGATGACCATTGACTATATTCCACTTTTTGAATAACTCCAATTTTTTCTAGTCTCTCTAATGCTGTGAAAGCTACTATTCATTTTGGTTTAAATACCGGTGTAGCATATTCTTTTATTTGAAACTTTGCATTTGTTTTGGTGCACAGACCTAAGTCAACAGACAGAACCTCAGGAAAAATCTGTTTTGATTTCTTTTTTAATTCATCTGGTAACTTATTTGTACTGGCAAAAAAACCATTCACATTTTTACGGAAAAGATTTATGGGGAGGTCCCATAAGTTAAATAATTCCATCCAGTCTGTTCCAAATAAATTTGTCATATTATTCAACACGAGGTTTTCCATGAAAAGTAACATCACTTATCAATTTGCCCTTAAAAAGTAATTCTTTTCCTGAAACACCATGTGTAATTTTCGAAGTTTCATTTAATCCAGGTCTCCCATTTTTTTCCACGTATCTGTGTTAATTATCAAGATATCACTGCCTGTATCCAATTGCTACTTTACGTTTGTGTTATTAATTTTTACATACACAAATCTTCTTTGAGGCTCATATGTATTTCTTGTTAATGGTAACCTGTTTACATGATTTTTTTCTGTTGAACTGTCTTTTAGCTTTTGTTTTACAGTGTGATTTTTTATGATCTATCTAACCACACTTGAAGCATTTAATACTTTTAAATGGACAGTTACTTTTAAAACATGGATTTGGTCTTGACATTTTTTCTCTTTTTCCATATCCGTTACCGGTCGACATGCATGAATATGAGAATAATCTTTTCCTTCAATTTTATCTATGTCATGTTTTAGATTTATAATCCTCTGGCATTCTTCTGCTACTGCCTGTAGCGTTAATTTTTGGTCCTGTTCTAATTTTGTTAATATCTGGGAACATATATCTGCATCTTTGCATGCAGTTAGCCCTTGAACAAAAATTAGACATTTGAATATGTCCAGGGTTAATTCATTTAATTTGAATTTTTTCATACTCTGTTAACAACCCCAGCATAGATCACAAAATCTCCATCTTTTTTGACCAAATTTAAACTTTGTCAGCGAATATTGAACAGGGAACTTCTTTCACTGAAAATCTTCAATAAAAAATTGTTTCATTGAAACAACTCTCACCTGGTTTCTTCAGGAGAGGATAACTTTCTTGAAAGTAGTTGTACCTTTTTCTGGTCCATCCAATTTTCATACCTTCAATTATATACAGAAAAAGTAACCCCTTCTTCTGGTTTATAGCTGAATTCTTCAAATGAATTTGCTACACTGTCTGATGAGTAAGACCTTGCAGTATTTTCAGACTTCTTCAACATTAATTCCAGCAACTGTTGGTTTTGTTATTGTTACTGTTATAGTTGTCTTGCAACTGCACCACGGAAGCCAATAAGTCCTCCATGTTAAAACAATTTTTTCTTTAGTTTCGTACCAGAAAAAAAATTCTAAACATCCAACGCAAGTTTCAAACAACTCATCGCCACTTTTATATCCTGGTGTTGGATGAATAATTTAACGAAGAATGGAGAAATAAAGTATTTACATGGTGCAATATGATTATAGTTCTATGAGATAAAGCACTCTCAGCCAACAGCTCACAGTGAACTGCTTACTCCTAATTGCTCACCATTCTTTATTTATAGTAATGTGTCAGTCCACTTTTAGTCACATGGGGGTGGTCAGAATCCTTCCACAACACATACACATGTAATTTATGACTGATTTATAAGTAGCTGATCTATGCTACTGATTGAAGATGGAAGCCTTGTATGTCTTCTCTGAGGATTAGTCAACAGATCATGAAATATTCCATCAGGAGATTTCCCCTCTCTTTTTACCAAACATAAAAAAAAGAATGTATTTACATTCTTATTCAACCCACAATGAGGCTTTATAATATTTAAATTTATTTCAGTCCTTCAGATTTATGCTGTGCTGTGTGTGTAATAAAGACAGATCAAATATCATTCAAGATAAATTTTTGATTTATTGAAACTATTTTTCTACTGACAAAAGATAAACAAACAAATTTCTTGTAGCCATATTTGCTAACACATTATATAGAAATAAGATGTTTTCATTATCTGCTTCAAAGTAAAAACAGAAGCTAAGTTTTTAATCTTTGTCTAATTTTATTTTATTCAAATGTAATGACATTTAACCCCTCTCTCCCCCATACAGCATTCTGCCCATCTGATTTCTCAAATGTTTATATGATATTGTGTAACTTAGAATAGTTCTTCTATATTCTATGTTAGCATGTTGATTAGAACAGTACGATTTCTTATTTGCTACTAAGTTTATATGGTAATATGTAGCTTGAACAGTTCAATTTATGATGTAGCTTAGGTTGTATTAATAATAACAATAATAAAAGTTTTAAATATTAACATTACGTTAAAAACAATGCCCATCTTTGCTAACACGTTATGTAGAAATGGGATATTTACATCACCTGTGTTATGGGAGAATCCTGTACACCCCCACGTAACTGAAAGTGAATGGATTTGAATAAATAAAGAACTGTATGAACTGAGTGGCAGTTGACAGCATTGATTATCTGTATTGGTTACTGTGTTAGTCAAATATTGTAACTATGTTGGAGTGGTATGGAGTGCATTCTGTATGAACATAATAATTCTGCGATAGGTTATTCTAGATAACCATATCCACCTACTTATTTGGGTAATACTATTCTTACACCTGATATGTACATGCATGTCAGCAATGAGGATATTTGAAACACATGTTGGAACAATTTTTGTTTGAAAATGGAAGGTTTATTAGTTTCAGTAATCTAATAACAACAGCGGCAGTTGTTGGAATTTCAGAAGCAACAGCAACTGTTTGTACAACTGATGTAAAAGAAAAAAGAAAATACATCTAGTTCGTTCACCCCTGACACTGTCACAAACTCAACCAGAGAGTTCGCATATAACCCAGAAGAGGGTACAACCTTCCCTGCTTACTTTAGAAGGTATGAGGAAATTTTTAGCAAAGAACCTGACTTTTGTTGAGAAGGTTGACACCAGCAAGGCATGAGAAATATTGAAATTGCATATTACCAAAGAGACCAGGTGAAGTTTGTTTTGAAGAAACTGGATATTCTATCAAAGATTTTCAGCAAAAAAAGTTCTTCATTTAATATGCATTGGCAATGCATGAATATTACAAAAAAGAAAACAAAGATTTTATTACATACACTGGAATTGTTAATAGGGAATGTGAAAAATTTTAAATTCATAAACACCAGATATGCTTAAATGATTAATTTTTGTGCAAGGTTTAACAGCAAAAGATGTAGAAATTCGTAACCAAATTCTGACTAAATTAGAGCAGAATCCAAGAAATATCTGAGGAATGCCAGAGAATAATAAACCTAAGGAACAATACGGAAGAAATTGAAGTGAGAAACTGCTCTCATATATAATCGGTGCAACCGAAAGTAAGTAATGAAAAGTTGAAAATTAACCCAAGTTTTGGATGTGGAGAATTACACTACAGATTTGACTGTCCTTATAAAAATCAAAAATGCTTTAAGTGTGATATGATAGGACATAAAAAATCACACTGTAAAACAGAACCTACAAAATGGTTCAACAAAAAAAGTCACATAAACAGATTGTCAGTGACAAGAAATACAAATGAGACTCAAAGGAAATTTGTGTATGTAAAAATTAATAATACAAATGTATTCACATTGGGCATCTCAACATCGCCCAGACAAAATCTTCTCGAAACTAAATAGTGGTAAATTGTTTTTAAAAGTTACATCTTTCTGATGCTTAACTTACAAATACATGTGGAAGATGAATGTACAAAGTTACTAATAATCAATACCCATAAAGGTATGTACAAATTTAACCAGTTTCCATTTGGCATAAAAGTTGCTCTGGCAACATTCCAACAAGTGATGGATGCGATGCTTGCAGAGTGTGACTTTGCAATGGCCTACCTAGATGATATATTAATTAAAAGTGAATCCCATGATCAGTATGTCGAGCATGTAAAATGTGTTTTTGAAAAAATAAGAGATCATGGTTTCAAGCTGAGTGAGGAGAAATGTGAATTTTTCTTACCTAAAATTAAGTATTTAGGACAAATCATTAATAAAAATGGTCATTGACCAGATCCGTTCAAGGCAGATGCAATTAAAAATATGCCCTCTCTGACAAATGTATTTACCTCACAAGCTTTTTTTGAACTTGCAAACTATTATCAAATTTATATACAAAAGACATACAAGGTAAGAGCTCCACTAAATAATCTACTAAAAACAGATGTAAAGTAGAATTAGTCTGAAAATTGTCAGAACACGTTTGATGAAATTAAAAAGATATTAACATCAGATTTGTCTTTAACACATTTCAATCTTGCAGCGGAGATTGTAGTAGCTTCAGATGCCAGTGAGTATGGTATCAGAGCAGTAATGCTACACAAATATGAAGATGGTAACATGAAAGCCATGATCCATGCCTCATGTTCGCTACCAACTGCAGAAAAAAATTACAGCCAAATTGAAAAAGAGGCTCTAGCAAATATCTTTATTAAAAAAAAATTTCTTCAATTTTCACACAGTAAAAATTTTCAACTACAGACTGATCATTGTCTGTTATTATCTATATAAAGACCAAAGAAAGGAATCCTGACCTATACTGCTAAAAGGTGGTAACGCTAGGGTACTATATTACTAAACTATGATTTTAAGATGGAGTTTATACCATCTAAGAAATTAGGACACGCTGATTGTTCATTAAGATTGATACCAAAAAATACTGAACTGTTTGAGGATACCGTGATTGCTGCATTGCAAGTGGAAAAAGAAATTTAAAATGTTTTATGTAATGTTATACATGAATTACCAGGTACATTACAAGATATGAAAGTAAAAGCAGAAAACGAATTTATTAAAAAATGAAAGAAATGCTGGAGATAAGAATGTGTTTTGCTGAATGCAACACAAATTTGATCCTTCTCTCAGTTTGTGACAATGTGTTAATGTACACACAAAGAGTTGTAGTGCCTGTCACACTACAAAAGTAATTACTAAAGGAATTTCACATTGATCACCCAGGGATTTCAGGAATGAAATTGTTAATGAGAAGTTATGTGTATTGGCCAAGAATGAACTGTGACATTGAAGAACTAGTGAAAGCATGCAGAATCATCTATTACAAAATGACAACCGTGGCCACAAACAGATATCCCATGCTCCAGACTGCATGTTGAGTATGCAGGTCCACTTAATGGTTCATACTACCATGTTGTGGTGGACAGTTTTTTTAAGTGACCTCAAATGCATAAGTGTAAAAAGCCGAAATCCATAGTTACAGTAAGTTTTTTTACATGAATTGTTTTCCAGATATTGTACTCCTGATACCAATGTGTCTGATAATGGAACTCAGTTTACTTCATACGAGTTGAAAAAAATTTGTAAAATGTTCATTATCAAACATGTGGTCACTCTGCCATATCAAATGGACAAGCAGAGCGTTTTGTTGATACTTTTAAGAGGGTTTTAAAAAAGGTGAACAAGGAAGTAATGGATGACCTAGCACTTCAACAATTTCTAAGAGTATACCAAGTAACACTGTCTGAAATGTCACCTGCAGAATTAATGTTTGCTAGGAAGATTAGATCCATCTTTGACAAGTTGTTACTGAGTAAAAAAAGAAAAATGGTGAACAACAAATATAATTCAAAATTTTTCAAAGTAAGTGACAAATTTTTTTTTTTAATATATAGAAATGATAAAGAAAGGCGGGAAGATGGTGTGATTATTAAACAAATTAGAAAAGTGTTATTCTTCATAAAAGGTAAAAATTTCGAACATAAAAGGCATATAAACCAACTTGAAAAAAGATTTATGGAAGAAATGGTCACGGGAGATGAAATGCCCATGGAAGTCTTTTATGATACGTTTGAGGTACCAACACCTAAACAAATTGAAACTAAATGTTCAAGTACCAGAAAAAGGAAAAGAATGGAAGTACTAGAATTAAATCCTGAACACAAAAGATATTAAACTTCAGATAGAGTTTAATTCGCAAAAATGGGAGATGCTATGGGAGAATTCTGTACACCCCCATGTAACTGAAAGTGGACTTAACAAATCTGAATAAAGAACTGTGTGATCTGAGTGGCAGTTGACAGCATTGATCATACGTATTGGTTACTGTGTTAGTCAAATATTGTAACTATGTTGGAGTAGTATGGAGTGCATTCTGTGTGAACATAATAATTCTGTGACAGGTTATTCTAGATAACCATATCCATATATTTATTTAGGTAATACTATGCTTATACCCAACATGTACATGCACGTCATACCAATCTGCTTCAAAGTGAAAACGGAAGCTAAGTTTTTAATCTTCGTCTTATTTTATTATATTCTAATGTCATGCTGTTTAATCTCTCTCTCTCTCCCATTCAGTATCCTGCCCATCTAATTTCTCAAAAGTCTATATGATATTGTGTAGCTTAGAACAGTTCTATGTTTTATGTTAGTATGTAGATTAGAACAGTATGATTTCTTATTTGCTACTAAGTTTATGTGATAATATGTAGCTTGAACAGTCCAATTTATGATATTATGTGGCTTAAGGTGTATTAATAACAATAATAAAAGTTTTAAATATTAACATTATGTTAAAAACAGTATCCATCTTTGCTAACATGTTTTGCCCTCCTTCACTCCCACCATTTCAATCTAAACATACATGACTTTCTTCCCTAGCTAATTGTACTCCTGTTATGTGCACAGAGGTTTCTCCTGCAGTACCCATATACTTGTGTGCATGTGCTTGTCAGTGTACCGTATAGGTATGTACGTACTTATGTGAACCTGTTATATATGTATATGTCAGTTTGGACTTATGTGTTTATGAATATATATGTATATATTTACATCTACGTGTGCGTTTATGTGAATTGCATGTTCATATGTGTATATATGTGGATGTATGGGATTATGTGTGTGTGTGTCTGTATATATGAATATGTAAGATTCATATCATATGTGTACATTTATGTGGACTGCATGTTCATACGTCTTTATTTATATATGTGTATGTGGGTATATGGGTGTGTATATATGTGTGGATGTATGGGGTCGTGTGTGTGTATGTGTGTGTCTATGGAAGATTCAAACTATGCTGTGTAGTGTTTATAAATGTAAACATATGCAATTTATGTATATATAAACATATAAGATTAATACTGTGTATATGTATACATATGGACATATGACTACTTTCATGCCCTTCTTACCCCTCTATTTACTGGCCCTTAATCTGGATTCTGTGCGGGAGTGAGGTAACTGTATTTCATCAAATTGAATACGGATGTACTATGGTATATATATATATATATATATATATATATATATAGACATATAAGACTACTTGATGCCCTTCCTACCCATCTCTTTACTGGCCCATAATCTGGATGCTGTATGGGAATGAGGAAATTGTACTTCATTGAATTGAATACAGGATGTACCAAGGAAATTATACTTCAGTGAATCAATTACACGATGTATAAAGGTTCTATACTACCTAGCAAGCAGTTGCGCAGATCTTTTTAGACACAGATAAAAGCCCCACAAATATTTTCCAATTGTCCCTCCCAAGTACATAATTTTAGGGCTGCCACCATCAACATTGGCACAATGAAGGTGAGATCTGGTGAGATTATTAAAATGATGGAGTGCCACCATGTTGATGTATGTGGTGTTCAAGAAGTAAGATGGAAAGGGGCCTCTGCTAGATTTGTCACAGGTAAGAAACAGAGGTTCAAATTCTTCTGGATAGGCAGGAGTAATGGAGTAGGTGGTGTGGGCATACTCTTAGCAGAAAAGTATGTAGATAATTGAGGTAGTCAGAGTATGCGAAAGAGTTATTAAGTTGAGACTTACCATAAATAGATTGACAGTTATATTTATCTTTGCCTGAGCTCCACAGGCTGGGCTGACTGATGACCAGAAGGACCAATTCTACAAGGTCCTTTTGCAGACTACCTCAACAACAAATGACAGAGACTTTGTTATTGTTGCTGGCAACGTTAATGGACATGTTGGGCAGCATTCCCATGGATTCCATGGTGTGCATGATGGTGGTTATGGCTTTGGTCCCATGAATGAAAAGGGAACAAGGCTACTGGAGTTCTGTGCTGCAAATGATCTCATGATTTGCAACACTATCTTCAGAAAACCAGCCAACCAGTTTGGTGGGAACATAATCCAGGTTGATTACCTCCTTATTAAGCAATGAAATAGGCTGATGCTCTCAAATGTAAAATCTTTCTCAGGTGAATAATGTGCACCCCAACATAGGCTACTAGTTTGTAATTTCAGAATTAAGGCTAGAGAGACTCAGAGAAATAAACCATGCTAGAAAAGGAGATTATGGAAGCTCAAAGACCCAGTAAACCAACAAAAATTTAGAGACATTCTACTGGAAGCCTATAATGATAGAGAGGAGGAAGAAGAAGGGACATATAACTTAGAGGACAACTGGAAGTTCCAGTGAGACGATTTACTGGGGGCTGCTGACCAAATCTGTGGCTGGTGCAAAGCCCCAGCTAGACCAAGGGTGATATGGTGGTGGATAGCACTATAAAAACAAATAGACAGGCTTGGAAAGACTGGAAAAACAGTGGAAACAGAGAATTATATCAAGAGCCAGAAGGAGCTAGGCGACAGGTTTACATAGCAAAAGGAATAGCAAATGGTAAGAAGTTTGCTAATGTTTTACAGCATGAGGTGTTCAGGATTGCAAAGCAGTGTATCAGAGAGAATAGAGATGTGGTAGGTGAGAAATGTGTGCGAATGGATATTGGTATGTAGTAACTCAGAGAAGAAAGATGTGGAGATGCCATTCTGAAAGGCAATTAAGGATATGAAGATTGGGAAAGCCCCTGGACCATTGAGATGCAGTTTGATTTTGTTCCATACAAGCCATGTACAACAATGCTGTCAGTAAGGTGAGAGTCAGCCTTGAATACAGTGATGATTTTAGTCTAGAAGTTGGATTTCACCAGGGATCAGTTCTTAGTCCACTCTTATTCATCATAGTTCTTCAGGCCATAACAGAGGAATTCAAAACTGGACGCTCATGAGAACTGCTATATGCTAATGACCTCACTCTTATTGCAGAAATTGAAGCAGAACTGGAGAAGAAGTTCTGGGTTTGGAAGCAAAACCAGGAATTAAAAGGCCTTAAAGTTAACTTAGCAAAGACTTAAGTTGTTGTTAGCATGAAAGCAGATAAGATCTCTTTCTGTCAGGAAAATGACCCTGTTCAATACATAGGGAAAGAGTGGGAAGTAATTCCATTTGCTGCACCAAGTGTAAGCTATGGACACATAAGAGATGCAGTGGAATCAAAGTAGGTTAACAGATAAGGTCGTTTTCATGTGTGGCAGATGCACAGGAACAATAAGCAATAAGAACATGAGGGACTTAGACTCTATCAAATGTCCAGTGGCTCTCTTGAGGTAGTAGATAGTCTCTGCTACTTAGGTCACCAAATTAGTAACAGTGGTGGATGCTCTGAAAGTAGTTACTAGAATAAAAATAGGATGGAGGAAGTTCAGAAAGCTACTACTTCTGTTGGCAACAAAAGGATTCTCTCTCAGAGTGAAAGGTAGATTGTATGATGCTTGTGTGAGAATGACTATACTACATGGTAAAGAGATATGGGCTCTGAATGCCGAGGACATGTGTAGACTGGAGAGGAGTGAAGGTAGTATGATCTGTTGGACGTGCAACACCAGTGTGTATGACCAACAAAGCACAACTGTGTTGAGAGAAAAGTGAAGTATAAGGGGGATTAAATGTGGCATGCAGGAGAGGAGAATGCATTGGTGTGGATATGTGATGCATATGAGTAGAGATAATTGTATACAGACGTGCCTGTCACTAAAAGTGGATGACACCTGTGAAAGAGGGAGACCCAGGAAAACAAGAGATGAAGTGGTGAGGACCGATCTTAGGATGTTAGGGTTCATCGCAGAAATGACAATGGACCGAGATGTCTGGCAATATGAGGTTCTAGAGTAGACCTACTCATGTCAACAAAACTGAGTGCTAGAAGCATTGTGTCCCACCCACATGTAACAACAAACTTTTCACACGCCCTACCCCAAGAAACCAAACTACATCTCTTCTAAACTGCATCTTTCTCTTCCTCACATTTCCTCTTCATAAACTATGATTTCTTACAATCCCCTTCACTGCCCTGCTGCTTTCCCCACCCCCTTTTTATACCCAGATCTTCACCAGTCACTGCAATCCCCACTCCTTACTTGTGCTTTGTACCCCAAGAAACCGAACATCTCTTACTTGTACATCACCAGTCACTGCAATCCCCACTCCTTACTTGTGCCTTCTAGGCAATACCCAACCATGTATATTCCGACCTCTGTACCTCTCTCTTAGTTACTCTACCATCACATCTATGCTTTGATCCTTGTTACTTGTGAATATACCCGGGCACTTCACCATCTTTCTCCTGCTCTCTCTTGTACTTTTGCTGTTTCCCTCTCTCTCCCTCTCTTTTCCTCTGGTTGGGTAGCCATGTATCTCCTCTACAGCAGCACACCTGTTTCTGCCCTCATTCTTGATCTCTCTCTAGTCTTCTCTTGCTTTTCTCTCTGACTAGGTAATGAAGAATCTCCTTTACACACCTGTTTCTGTCCTCTTTCTTGTACCTCTCTCTCCCTCTTTTCTCTCTTTCACTCACTGGGTAACCATGTACTTCCTCTATAGCAAGACACCTGTTTCTGCCTCTCTATTTCTGTCATGTTCTCACCTTTCATCATTTGACACCACATCACCTCCTCCAATACCCCCTCCATTATAACAAGACACCTGTTTCTGCCTCTCTGTCAACCTTTCGTCTTCTGACAAGTTCCCTCCTCAAATGTCCTTGCTCCTCTCAAAATTCCTTGTTTTGAAAGTTACTTGGTGACCCCACCAGTGCTGCTGCCAAATAAAAAGTATCCAGTTTACACTGTAAAATGGTTGGCATTCAGAAGGGCATCCAGCTGTAAAAATCATGCCAAAACTAACCTCGTCTGTGCTAGTGCCACATAAAAAGCACTGAGCTCACTCTGCAAAGTGGTTGGTGTTAGGAAGGGCAGCCAGCCATAAAAACCCTGCCAAAACAGACACAGTAGCCTGGGGTAGTTTTCTAACTGGCTAGCTCCTGTCCACCGTCCTCCCCATACATGCATGGAAGACAAAACGTTAAATGATGATGATGATGACTGAAACCCTATAAGAAGGGAAGATAATCTGAAATATAAAAATTTTCCCAAAATTGACAGTAAGAAAAGACAATCTTATTTATTAGAGACAAGAGAGCAGCTATGGATGTGCTTCTGTCTCTTTAAGCATCATGAACATAGTAGTTGTCCTACATCAACTTTGGCAGACAAGATACTCAGATGCATACAAAAAGAATGGGATACGTTTAAAGCATAGGGTAATTTAAACAGAGTTGGTCACTGCTGGCACAAAGCATTTGTTTACTCTTCTCTCAAAGGGAATATGAGTTTCAATAAATCAAGAATTTATCTTGTATGGTATTTGATATACTACTGTTTTTATTGTACATATACCAGTAGCCACTCTAAGTTATTTCTCTTCACTCCTTTCCATTTAAATTATGCAAATTACCATAGGCCATAAATGTTTTCTATTCTTTTTGTATATAGGTCTTATGTAAGTTGACCATGCAGATCACAGATTTGGTCTGTGTGAGCCAGTTAGTTTACATTTTGGACACCCTGTGTTATTTCTTTCTTTTGTTTGATGGCTATGGCAAAAGTGATTGTGTAATGGATGAAGTTAAAAGGACTAGAGACTGATGCTTGAAAATATTCTAAATATAAACTTGTACACAGTTCCATCTATATATATAAAAATGAGAATGTGTGTCTGTCTGTCTGTGTGCTTCCCTAAAACTCAAGAACTACACAACCAATTTCATTCAAATTTTACACATGCTTTAGTTAGGGTTGCGGTTGTGTTTTAGTCAAAAAAAATTTTTAACTTCTGGCATAGTTCGAGCCCACAGCAACATCATATCTCCTCCACTATTTAAGTATTACGTGTCAAAAGTGAAACAAAAACACTCATGTCAAATACTTTCACTTTAAAAATGAAACTATTCCACTAACTGAAACAATCACATTTCGATACTGTAATGACAGATACTTTCACTTTAATGGTGTGTGTGTGTGTGTGTGTATATATATATATATATATATATATATATAAGACAGAGAGAGAGAGAGAGAGAGAGAGAGAGATGTATATATGTATACATATAGATGTATATGTACACGTATATGTATATATATAGATATAGATCTATATGCATACATGTATATGTATACATATGTGTAGATGTATATATATAGATGTACATGTAATATGTACACATATATACATGCATACAGATATCTTTACATATATACACCCATCACACACACACGCACACAAACACACACATTAGTCATTTGTTTTCTTATCCAAAACTACGTCAAAAGTACTGAATGGATCTTTATGAAATTTGGAAATTATATTCTATGCATAACAGCCATAACCCCCATGAAAATTCGTATATTTTTGATGTTGATGAAATTTTAACCATACATATTACACACAAATAAAGTAATGTTTCTAAAATTTCTTCTTCTTAGAAGTTACAAAGACCCCTTCATAGGGACTTCACACCCACAATTTAGTTATTTTTCCTAAGCAAAGACGAATATAGTTGTACCATTGGAAGCTATAGGGTCACCCGAACATAACAGATGAGCATTATTTGTAATTCAACGGTACAACAGTGTAAGACTATCCTTTCAGGTATACTTACATTGTGATTTCTGCAATGTGGTGCATAAATTGTCAAGTAAATGAGATGCATCTTTGCCTCCACTGATTCACTTGCAAAGTGTTGAGTAAAATTATTTCATTGCAGACCCCCTTTGAGTCTTTTTATTATCACTGCCACACACATAGTCCCCAGTTGATAACATTGATTTCAAGGCCTTCCCAGATGAGTGACTGGTTGTTCTAAGACATTTATCGATTATAAATTTTTTCTGCACAGTTACCTATTGGTATAGTGGTCATTTGCAAACTCCAGAGGCAACACTTTCATTTCCCTTTACTCCAAGCATCACACATTGTTATTTCAATTGGGTCATGCCCTTCCAATTGCTATAGATCCGTAATGAATCTTACAGCTGTGCCTGTCACCTGTATGGTGAGGAATCCTACATTGGGGAGTAGTAACAACTAGGCTAGGGTAGCTGACTAATTATCATGATCATTCGTCTTTTGCTTTCCTGTAGCTTTGCTCTCTTTTACAAACCCAGTGAACATACATATATTTCCTATTTCAAATAAATTCAGACAATACATATTACACACAAGTTAAAAAGATTCCCAACAATTCAACTTCTCTGGTTGACATTAATACACCCACCCCCAATAGGGGCCTTAACTCCCACATTTTTCAGCTCCAAGAGCTCCATTTTTCAGGAGCAAAATCCTTTTAGGGTCCATGTAGTGTCTTAGGCCCCCAAAATTTTTAACTTCTTGCATAGTTCAAGCCCACAGTAATATCATATCTCCTCCACTATTTCAGTATTACGTATCAAAAGTGAAACAATAACATCACTCTACTGTAATGTCAGATACTTTCACTTTAACACTGAAACTATTCCACTATTTCAGTATTACGTGTCAAAAGTGAAACAATAACAGGTCGCTACTGTAATTTCAAATACTTTCACTTTAATACTTTCAATTTCATACTGAAACTATTAAAGTGAGACTATACTCTCACATATATACAAGCATACTATAAGACCCAAGTTAAAAACATTCCCAACAATTCAACTTCTCTGGTTGACATTAACACACCCACCCCCAATAGGGGCCTTCATTCCTACATTTTAGAGCTCCATGAGCTCCATTTTTCAGGAGCAAAATCCTTTTTACAGGTTCCAGAAGACTGAAATTTTGGAATATGCGCATAAAGATCAATAGTATGGGATACATGTCTCATGATTAGAATTTTTTTAGGGTGTGTAAAGAGGGAAAGAACCCTCACGTGCAATTTTCATGAAATTCGAATCATATGTATTCCAGTTCCTTACAGAAAATATAACAGAAAAGTCTTATTCTTCAATTGCATGTAACACGGGCAACGCCGGGTATCTCTGCTAGTTCTTAATAAAAATTTAAATAATTGTAGTAAATAATGGATAAATATAAATATTTAAAGAATATAAATATAAATATTATTGAACCTTGAGAAGGGCATTATGCTGGTAATAATAAACACACACTGGTTCGGTCCTTTATTGTTATTGTTAGCTATTAGGTTAGTTACTCTGCTAACAAACTTTTCAATCAGCCGTTTTTTTACCAATTTTTCTAACTCATATGTTAAACACTTTGGTTAAACATTTAATCAATAGTTCAAATGTTCGTGTTGTCATTTCTTGTTTTTTCATCAAATAATTATTTCATCGTATTCTTGCAATCTCTTCAATGACACATCTCTCTGCTTCTATTTGTTTAGAACTTATGTTTCAGCATTGGGATTTGTTAAATATTTAAATATCTATTGTAAGTAATAAATGACTACCAATATATCAAAAATATTCAAATAATTAATATTAGAAAATTTACAGATTTCATATCAAGTCAAATATTGTGAAAGTCAAATATTGTATTTTTCAATAGAAAACCTAAACAATTACCAAAATAAATTAAAAATAGAATACTTTTCTGACTGATGAATTTATATACCATATAATCTTTTCTACTCTAGGCACAAGGCCCAAAATTTTTGGGGAGGAGGCCAGTCGATTAGATCGACCTCAGTACGCAACTGGTACATCGGCCCCAAAAGGATGAAAGGCAAAGTCGACTTCGGCAGAATTTGAACTCAGAACGTAAAGACAGACAAAATACTGCTAAGCATTTCACTCAGCATGCTAATGTTTTGCCAGCTCACCGCCTTTTATATATCATATAATGCAATCATTTGTTGAAGAATATCATAGTTAAATATTCTTGTTCTTCAAGCAGCTGCAACTGAGATGCATATCACAATGGTGTACCAGGAATTTCTGTACTCCATTAGCTTTAGTAGACTTATTTCATGATGTGTACCTCTGCTAATAACACAAATGTAGCTGAATGCTCTTTGTTCTCTATTAGAGTGTGGAAGTGTCCAAGATACTGTACTATAGTAGCTAACATAATCTACCTTGCACTGAGCAGTAATAGTGGAGATATTTTGAATATGTCCATGAATCTTCTCTTTGATCTTTTGTTCACACCCTAAGACGAAAAGCTTGGTACATACCATTAAGGCAACCTTGAAGCTCCTTCTTCATTGTCCAGATTTCAGATTCATAGAGAACAGTGCTTCCATGTGCCCTAAAGAAAGCAAGCTTTGTTGGCTTTGAAATATTTGATTACATGAGTTGTGTACCATTATTGGAACAAATTGGCAGGTGGCTTCCATCTTCATTCTCTGCATTGAAAAGCAGACCAACTTTGACTGCAGCATTCTCAAGAGATGTTAACATATACTGCACAGTACACAGTTGATGAACTGTGAGGGCAAAGTCAATGCCAGAGAGATACACATTCTGCTCATCTAGATTGCTTCTGCTGGATAGTGAGGCCGTTGTCTTAGACAATGTCAGGAGTTTACCTGAGGATATAATCCACTACAATCACAAAGAGAAAAGAAACTAGGTTGTTGTTGGACACTCTTTAGTTGGATTGTCTGTGCTTTGCACAAACTTGATAAGTTTTTGTACATGATGATGATGGCTATGACAATCACATCTGAGATACCATAGTTAAAAAGGATATGTAACATGGCCTTTCTGATGACATTAGCTAATGCCTTGCAAATATCCATGAATGTGATCAATGCCTTTTACTTGAAGATTCTAAGCCCTTCTATTATTCTAAAGGCAAGGAGCAAAGTTGGGCACTGTTAATTGAAAAGTTAACATTGTTAATTGTTAATTTGTTCACCAAATAATTAACTTCGTTAATTCTTTGACAATGTAACAAAAGTTAACATTAACTTTTATTGAAAAAAGGTATATCTACAGTTTAATATCCCACTGACTTGTCGCCTCATAACTTCCAGAAAAATGGATACTTTTTAACAAAACTTTCAGCAAATAATCGCTTATATCCTGTAGATTGAGGGTATAAAAAGATCTGTTGCAAAAAATTTTCTGAGAGGTTGGGGAGGGAAGTTTTGGAAAATTCACAGGACCTGACATTTTCCCCTCATAACTTTCTGGAAAATAGGTATTTTTTAATGAAATTTTATACAAATACCTTTCAAACAGTGTAGATTACGATTACAAAGAAATTTGTAGGCAAAGTTTTTGGAAAGGGGCAACAGTGGGGTGAGTTTCTGGAGAACGAAGTTTCAGATCAGACCGCTCACATAAGTTGGAATTTCTCCGTTTTGATGGGGATTTTTTCCAATGTTTTCACCAGTCTTCAGAATGAAAACAAAAGAAAAAATCTTGAAAATTTTTTTTTACTCCTGCCACTCCCTCACCACCCCAGTCCAAAACGATTTTGGCTTTTTTTTTTTTACTACGCACTTAAAAACTATGAGAGAAACATTTTCAGTTTTAAAAAAAATTGTTAATAATTTCAGAGGATAATGTGATCTCCTGGCTGTTGTTTCTAGCACATCCCAAAACCTCCCTCTTTGTTTCTTTCTCACTCATACATCTTTTGATATTTTTCAATATTTTTCTCCCTATAAACAAATTTTATGAAATGATGATGTCAAAGTAACTCATGTGTAGTCCCAACTAAGTGAGGCCATGTTATGTGTGTGTATAAGAAAAAAACACCTAAAAACATCTTTAATGTTCATAATTAATCTGTCAAATGTAATGCTTATTTGTTCATGTTATTTTTAATCATTCAGGTTCAAGAGGAGTGTCTACAATATTTGCTTGTAACTTTGTAAATTTTTTACATATAGATTTGAAGTTTTGTCACTGGGTGCTTCATATACCACTGGTTTATGGTTATGTAATTTTAGCTGATCTTGCGGAGTAAATTTGACTTTTATGGGCAGGTAAATTTAATTAACAGGTGCAAAAGAAATAACATTATGGATAAACACTAAAATTGAGATTCTTAATGCATCTTGCCTGATTAATTTGTTACTAAAATTATCCCAGATAGCAACTGACAAAAATTTTGCTACTTCTCAAGATGAGGTACATTAATTTGAATTGATTAAAGTACAGGTATAATAAGTACCAGATTTTATTCTTTCGGTAAATATTTTGTACCTCAGTGTGGAATAATTTTTTTCCATAGTTTTTTTTGGGGTGCATTCAACATACCTGACTTCCAAACTTGCCGCAAGCCACTTTTTTCTAGAAAAAAAAGGTGGGAACCTCGAAGTTTTCCACTAAGGGAGTTTTGTTTCACAGATCTTTTTTTCTTTTCCAGGTTATTTTGCATGCTTTCAACGAATGTGACATTGAAATCATACATAAACGGCTCTTTTTTCCAAAACAGGAAAAATTTGGCTGCTATTTCTAGTATGCCCTGCTACCATGAAACAGCTATTTGCATTCACACCAAAATATTTACCAGCTTTTTTCCTTCCATTCATTTTTTCCACTTTATGGTAGTCAATATTTTCTCTGTTGACATCCACCTCAGAGAGGTCAAGGATCAAGTGGAAGTAGATCAATCACTGTTCCCTCTTGACAGGACAAATAAATTACCCGTTGTCTTTGCAAGCAACAAGTAGGTGAATATGGTTTCAAATCCAGGCAGGGCCAAATGAGGTCCCTACAAGTTATTTATAATAATAAGTGGCATTATATCGGGGTTGAAAGAATGATGCATACAATATCAAATATGCTAAGATAATCTGAAAACAATACAAACTTTTAAATGTTAATCAGTTTATATGAAATTTTTGGTTAACAAACTTGAGTTAACAGAAGCTAAATGTAACAGATTAACAGATTAATGGACTTATGTCCAGCTCTGGTAAGGGGCTATGACAAGTTGATTTTCTTTTGCAGAGGCCATTTGGTTCCACCTTAGGATAGGATCAAGGTGTGTGAAAAATTCTAAAGAGCACAGAGTTGCGGATTTTTAAAACTTGAAGTGAAAGTGCAGTTTTAAGACAAGTGGACATCACCATCCTTTGGAAGTGAAATAATTGAAGACTTCAAGAAAGTTGTTTGTTTCTTTTATAAGTTTCACTACAGAAAATGGCTGGGATATAATGAAACTTTTCTATCGTGAATGAACCAGTTAGGGCTCTGAATGCAGAGGACATGTGTAGTCTGAAGTGGAATGAAAATAGTATGACCTACTATAGGTCATCTAGGAAAACTGGAACTCTGATTCAATTAAAGTTCTACTTGAAATGTATAATGAGGCACTAGAAACACACATCAAAACCAGAAGTGAAGAACTCAACAACATCCACTTACATGTTATATATAGACAACTGACTATTTTCAACCATTCATGAAATTAACATATATCAACAAGTAAATCTTATTGATTTATTATCACCCATGTTAACAGATTCATCATTTGAACAATTGCTAAAACCAGATACACCATTTAAAGAGAACAAAGACCTTAGCACTTTGTTCAAAGAACTGAAAATTGTTATTGCAAGTAAAATTGAAGATGTAACCATCTCTGATTTCAATACATCAACTTTATTCATCAAAAGCAGAAATTGGATTCTGGATCTTTCAAAAGCAATGCATCTGTCTCAATTTGAAGCTATTTTATCATCATACAGATTCAAAATCCACTGTATTAGGCAAAAGTTATACATCCAACTGAAACCATATTCTCCTATAGGAAAAGCCTTAGCAGTTGCAGACTCCCTACACAGAGTACAACAGTTTTATATAGGGATGAGATGATCTTATTATTGCAGAGGAGTACAAAACACTCCTGACAATATTTAGGTTATAGTATTACTGATTTATGAATTGCCAAAACTTCTACAACTGGGGTAAGCTGATGTTCAAAAGTCTCTGAAAGCAACCTCAATGCAAACTGGAAAAACTAAACTACACTATGAATCATAACTGGGCTGGTTACACCAACTAGACCAGGGTTTCTCAGCCAGGATATACATTCCTCAAGAGATATTCAGGAGAAATTGTAGGGATAGTAAAAACATTGGAATTTTGAAGTAATCACAACCAAGTAACTGCAATTCATGTGCCTATAAACCAGACATAGTTAACAAACACCATCACTGTACATTAGAGTCAGTCATAGTCATTCACCTTGTTAACTGCTTCATGACTGAGTTGGGGTTTTTTTCACTTCAGAGGCCAACAGACTTCACATTGCCAGAAAACATATTTTCAAAAGTTGCTTTTGAACTTCTGATAAATGTGTTGAACTGATTGAAAGCAATATTTTTTCTAAGTTTATAAAAGCATAATAAAGTTTTAGCACAGATCAGCTTGATGTACTTGCTTGCTGTGTAATCAGCAACTAACTCCTAAAATAATTGTTCGCCCTAGGTAATAATGATATCCTATGGTCATCCATTAAATATGATTTTGCCTGTATTTCTATACTAGAAGTGAAGTTATTCCACAATGTGTTATGAAACAGCATTTGTCATCTTATTTTGATCTAAGTGACAAAGAATAATTATATGCTAAATAAAAGGCATGAAATATGGGCAGATGTATCAATGAAAAGAAGCCAAAATGCTAACTGTATGGTTGTCCTCAAAAATGTGAAAAATAAGAAACCTCACACAATCACAGACACTTCAATCTTATTCTATTGCAAAGATTTTATTGGCTGCGTGTTATGAGAAAATGTGGCAAAGATCCTATATATCCTATCACTATCGAATGAAACTGTTCAAAGGATATTTGATATGCAAGATGATATAAGAAATAAGAAAATTTCAGAAATCAGGGATGCTCCACTTAATAACTTTGCTATCCAGCTTGAGACCAAAGACATCATTTGGGTTTTAAACATTTTTGCTTGTTTTGTGAACTCTTAGAGACATGTATGAAGTTATATTTTTTATGGAAAATGATAGTGAATGCATAACTAAGGGAGTTCCTGCAAAGTGGATTGTAGTTTTGGTATTTTAGCAAGAATGTCTTGACCCTAGCACGGTACACTTATAGTCTTTTTAAAATTCAGTGGCACACCTGAACTAAAAATATAACTAAAAGTATAGGGAAAAAAATGATACTCAGGTTACACTGCCGCACACCTAGCACTATCTCATGGCACACAAGTGTGCTGCAGCATACCGGTTGCAGAGCACTGCCCTAGTGTAAAGAACATGTACTGTATGATTCACATGTAAAAGTTATACAAAAACACTGCCTCAACCTATCAAATCTATTCTTTGTTGTGCCAAGAAGTAAAAGCTGAGGAAGAGGGACTTCTGTTTCACATAGATGGTGGCTTTCAAGAGATAATGTAGTAACTTAAGTTGCAGTGATGAAAGATGAACTGAAAAAATTCTTTTTCAAGAAATCAGAACGATAAAGTAATCAAATTTGCAGAATGATAACAAATGGATGGTGAATCCAGTCAACATATTTTCTTTCAATTGCATTTTTTTTTATTAACTAGGTCTCATAAGAAGCAGTACCATGGTCTCTACAGGTCCTCCAAGACCAATGGGGTTGATACTATTAACACTTCACTTAAACTATTGCAAGTCAACAACTGGAAGAATGACAAAGACAACAAAGGAAGTGCAGGAAGTTGATGTTCTGGGGATAAATGATTGGGTGTAGTGGTTAGTGTGGGGCCTGAGGGTATGTGGATATAACATGGGTCATGGAAAGAGGAGTAATGTGTTTCAAGAGTGTCTGGGTGTAGATGGCATGTAGCCAACCAGCTCTGAGGAGCAGACATTATAATAGTGGTAGAAGAGGTAGAAAGAGGAGATAATATGTCTGAGTCAAAAGCTGAAGTATAACTTTGAATAACTTCAAATTTCAAGAAAAAAAATTTTAGAAAAAGATAGTCATTCATAAACATACCAATTGCAGAACAGATAAATCTAAATTATAATCAATCAACTAGCATTATCAGTTGAGCATTATCAAAAATAATGGTGTTCACAAGTGAACCAGGGTGTTACTATTTTTATTCCAACATCATCATCATCATCGTTTAACGTCCGCTTTCCATGCTAGCATGGGTTGGACGATTTGACTGAGGAGTGGTGAAACCGGATGGCAACACCAGGCTCCAATCTAATTTGGCAGAGTTTCTACAGCTGGATGCCCTTCCTAACGCCAACCACTCAGAGAGTGTAGTGGGTGCTTTTACGTGTCACCCGCACGAAAACGGCCACGCTTGAAATGGTGTCTTTTATGTGCCACCCGCACAAGAGCCAGTCCAGGGGCACTGGCAACGATCTCGCTCGAAAACCCTACAAGGCCAGTCAGGCGGTACTGGCAACGGTCACGCTCAGGATGGTACATCTTATGTGCCACCCGCACAAGAGCCAGTCCAGGGGCCCTGGCAACGACCTCACTTGGCTTGCCGGGTCTTCTCACGCACAGCACATTTCCAAAGGTCTCGGTCAGTAGTCATCGCCTCAGTGAGGCCCAATGTTCGAAGGTCTTGCCTCACCACCTCAGCCCAGGTCTTCCTGGGTCTACCTCTTCCACGGGTTCCCTCAACTGTTAGGGAGTGGCACTTTTTCACGCAGCTATCCTCATTCATTCTCACCACATGTCCAAACCAGCGCAATCGTCTCTCTTGCACACCACTACTGATGCTTCTTATGTTCAGCTTTTCTCTCAAGATACTTACACTCTGACGGGTATGCACTCTGACATTACACATCCAGCGGAGCATACTGGCTTCATTCCTTGCGAGCTTACGCATGTCCTCAGCAGTCACAGCCCATGTTTCACTGCCATGTAGCATGGCTGTTCGTACACATGCGTCATACAGTCTGCTTTTTACTCTGAGTGAGAGTTCCTTTGTCGCCAGCAGAGGTAAGAGCTCTCTAAACTTGGCCCAGGCTATTCTTATTCTAGCAGTTACACTTTCAGCGCACCCACCCCCACTACTAACTTGGTCACCCAGATAGCGGAAGCTATCGACTACCTCTAGTTTTTCTCCCTGGAATGAGATAGAAGTTGTTTCCTGTTTGTTTACAGTGTTTATTGCACCTGAACATCTGCCACATACAAAAACTAACTTTGTAGTTAATCTGCCTTTGATATTGCTGCACCTCTTATGTGTCCATAGCTTGCACCGGGTACATCTTATAGAGTTACTACCTACTCCTTTACTGCATACTGAGCAGGGCCATCTACCTGAAGGGGTTTGTGTTTTATCTACCTTCCTACTTATTAGGATTTTGGTTTTTGCTAGGTTGACTCTAAGGCCCTTCGATTCTAGTCCTTGCTTCCACACCTTAAACTTCTCCTCTAGTTCTGATAGTAACTGCACAATTAGTGCAAGGTCATCAGCATAGAGGAGCTCCCAGGGGCAACCTGTCTTGAATTCCTCTGTGATCGCCTGGAGGACTATGATAAATAGGAGGGGGCTGAGGACAGAACCTTGGTGGACCCCTACCTCTACCCGGAATTCATTACTGTACTCATTTCCAACCTTCACCTTACTGACAGCATCTCTGTACATGGCTCGCACAGCTCTCACTAACCATTCTTCTATCCCAAGTTTCCTCATTGACCACCAGATAAGGGATCGGGGGACCCTGTCAAAGGCTTTCTCCATGTCAACGAAGGCCAGGTACAGAGGTTTATCCTTGGCTAGATATTTCTCCTGCAGCTGTCTCACTAGAAATATGGCATCAGTGGTGCTTTTACCTGGCACGAACCCAAACTGCATCTCATCTAAATTGATTCGCTCCCTAATTAGTTGGGCTATGACCCTCTCCGTAACTTTCATAACCTGATCTAACAGCTTGATGCCTCTGTAATTATTTGTATCTAAAGCGTCACCTTTACCTTTGTAGCAGTTTACTATGGTGCTGCTACACCAGTCATTGGGTATGACTCCTTCGTGTATCACCTGGTTCGTAATACGGGTGACTAGGCTGTAGCCAACACTGCCAGATATTTTGAGCATCTCTGCAGTGATTCCAGATGGGCCGGGGGCTTTCTCTGTCTTCATACTCTTAATTGCTTTATCTACCCTGGTACTGTCAACTCGGATAGCTGTTCCTCTGTTGGGTCGACATACGGCAGGCTCTCTTTATCCCATTCATTCTCTTTATTAAGCAATCTATCGTAGTGGCATCTCCAGACCTCTTTCTTTGCAGCCTCATTTAGTGCAAGCGTACCATCATCCATGCAAACACATTTCTCTCCTACAACATCACTATTCTCTCTCCTACACTGTCTTGCAACACGAAATACCTCGAGTCTTTGGTCCTCACGGCGCAGAACATTGGCTTCCCCTCTGGCTAAATAAACCTGTCGCCTAGCTTCCCTTCTGGCAGATTGGTACAATTCCCTGCTACCACCGTTCTTCCAGTCCTTCCAAGCCTGTTTCTTTTGTCTAATAGCCCTGTCTACCTCCTTGTTCCACCACCACGTTACTCTGGGTCGAGAGGGGACTTTACACCAGCCACAGATCTGGTCTGTGGCTCTCAACAGGTTGTCCCGCAGAAATCTCCAATTGTCTTCCACGTTGTATGATGCTATATCCCCTTCTATTTCGTCAAATGCTTCAAGTAACTTGTCTCTAAGTCTCTGTCCATTTGCAGGGTCTTTAAGTTTCCATACCCTTCTCCTCCAGGCCAGTCTACTTCTGGGCACCCATATTGCCTTGATCTCAAAGTCGCTAACTACTAATACTTGTACACAAAATGCTTCACTGGCTAAGAATGTTATTAATGACATATCATCATCATCATCATCATAATTTTAACATCTATTGTCTGGCAAGCTGGGTGGCTGCACCAGACTCCAGTCTATTTTTGGCATGGTTTCTATGGCTGGATACCCTTCTTACTGCCAACCACTTTACAAAGTGTGCTGGATGCTTTTATGTGGCATTGCACAGGCACTTTTTCATGGCACTTCATGGGTGCTTTTATGTGACGCTGCACAGATGCTTTTACATGTCACTGGATGGGCACTTTTACGTGTTTCCACACAAGCACTTTTATGTGTCGCCACACAGGCACTTTTACATACTGCTTTTTATGTGACACTGTTACGAATGCTGTACACCACCAGAGGAATTGGTCTTAACATTTTTGTTGTGGGAGTGCCCAATATGTCCTTCCAATATGTATTTTAAAACAAAGAGAGAGAGAGAGAGATTTCTAGCAGATACAGTAACCTCATAGGGATGTTTCCTTGTTGATGTGCTCAGCATTTAGTTGAAAGAGGAGATGAGGTATTTTAATTAGTAGGAAGAAAAAAAACCCTTAAATATGCAGTAATTTTGATATAAAGTTGAGCGGAATAACACTGAAAGTTTAGAAAATTAATCCTTTCAAAAACTTGTTAGTTTTATAGGGTTAAAAATATAGCTTATATTTATTCAGTTTTAGTCAGATAAGTGGAAAGATCTTAGCTTAGAGCATGTAACTTTCTCCATAAAGCCTGAGCACATATTCTCCAATTAGATAAAAGGAAACAGCTAGTTTAAGTGTGGAATTTAGAGACATGGCACAAGGCCAGCATTCTCAAGAGAAAGGATAAATTGATTACATTGACCCCAGTGTTCAACTAGTACTTATTTTATTGACCCTGAGAGGATGAAAAGCAAAGTCAATCCCAACAGCATTTGTAAACCGAGATTTTCGTAATTGGCATGAAAAACTATTTTTGAAGAAATATTAAAAAATGTCAATAAACTTGATAACTCCTGATTTCAGTGATTATATCATGGAACTATTACTATTACAAACTGGAGGAAAATAGTGAATATTATTGTAGTAAATTACTGTACATGTTGATATTAAGGACGGTCGTCGTGTTCAACGCACCCTTCATTTTCTCTAACTCATATCAGTTTGTTTGACACCCGAGGTGGTGGGGATAGAATATTTTTGGTGCAACGAAGAATTATGTTATTGTTAATTTTCATAATTGAATTTATAGAAAATGTCAACCGAATATTTTCTATTACTTAGCCCACTCTCCCTATTATTATACCCACTAATCTTAAACAGCAATATCACACACTGATAGCCCAACAAATTCTTATAACTGATAAATTCATACCTTTTCACAGAACTAACACAAAGACGGACAACAAAAGCAATCATAAAATCAACATCAACAAAGAAATGAACAACACAAAAATAACAGTTAATTTCACTAGAAATATCCCTTTGACAAAGTTGCTGACCAAAAGAATTTTTTCACATCTGCGGTGACCAAATTAAAGTCTGGTGAAATGAAAGTGGTACATTAAATACAAAGATCATCATTAGTGCTGTTATACTATCAATATATTCTTCATTTATAGAATGGTAATCACAATAAATATATTTAGAAAATATTTATTTAAAAATAGGAGTAACTCTTCATCGTGAAATAGGGTATAAGAATGTGTATTGGAAAATGCAAGAATGTTTAATTTGACAGTAACAGCTATAAAGAATAATTTATGAAGAGATGTTACAACGACTATCATTTTTAGTATTAAAATACGTACTAGTCATATACGACCTATATTATAAAATTATAATATGAAATTTTGAAGTTCATGTTTATTCCTTGTCCATATATGCCTTATTACGGATCATTATAGTATGAGAATAGTGATTGTATCATCCCTAACAATGATATAATCCATTCAGGTTATAACTTGTATTTTGATAAGGAAAATAATCTCCAGCTTTGAAATGCGAGCAATTATGCGGAGCAAACTTCTCACAAGTAACCTTCGAATATAAGATCAGTTCTGTTATTTGCGTTTCTGGAATAGAAATGATTGAAGAGAAGCAAAGAAACAAGTGGGGTCGAGTATACCTGTTTGGGATCAGGGTCAATATTTGAGGGGATTAGGTTGACTGAATCAATTCGAGTATTTATTTCATCCAGGAAGATGTAAAGTATCGAGAATCTCGACGAGATAAATGTAGAAAACTAAAGGATGAATATCTGTAACGAGAAGTTCACTACACACACACACATATATAAACATGCGACCTAGTTTACACGCTTAAAACAGCACATCTTCAGATCCATGAGCATATAATAAAATAATACATAGCAGATTATAAAGAACATTGCTTTTCATTTTTTACCTGATTTAGTGGAGACGCTATAGGGGACCAAGGAGAATCGGTAGGGGACCACATGATTATATTCTACAGATAAGGAAACACTTTCTTCGGCAGCCTATTCTTCGGGTGCAGATGAAAGACTACTTGTTTACATCTTCGACAAACCGGATATGATATTTTAGATATCTGCACTTACGAAGGACAGTGATTCCTACATTTACTTTTGAATATTATTTTTGACAATTTGATAATTAAACTTTACCGAATTTATCTTTTAGAATACTAGGTATATTTTTCGGAAGCTTTAAATTACTTTTTCAATAAATGATTGTAATTTTCCTTACATGCTATTATATCCTATTCTCATTGTTCTTCAGTAAACATTCGACTGATTATTACAATCGTCAGAGTGAGTACGATGCGATATTTGTTCCAGCTCTGTGCATTCTGAGTTCAAATCGCGACGTGGTCAACTTTGCCCCTATATTCCTAAACTATCAATTAAAAAAATACCAGCTCAGTGTTGGTATAATCTTTTCTCATTGTCGTTGTCATAGTCTGGATACTCTACTGAATCAAGAGTATCCATGAGAGAACCTAAATCAAGTAACTATAACATGGTACATGCTAAGAAGTCATGCCGAATATACATAACAAAATAGTCAAAAGGATTGACAATCATTAACCAAATCAATAGTAACTTCTCAAAAAAACTTTTATTTCAGCGTAACCGATCGTTCTGCAAGTGAAGGAATAGTGATAAAAAAAAATTGATGCTGATATCAACTATAATAAACTTCGGTACGTATTTACAGACTGTCCTCATTTAACGACTACTCGGAGTTACGACGAACTTTACGAGCCGTCATTACATGTTTTACAAAATATAAAAACTTAAAAACTTTGACTATCGTATTGTGCGCCTTCGTGATTTCTGGAAGAACTACAACATCGCAGACTGCATCAAGAACATTTATGCAAGTTGGGAGAAAGTGACTGGAAAATGTATGCAAGGTATATGGGAGGAACATGTCGGGAGTATAAATCGAAGAGTTGTGGACCTTGCTAATGAACTGAATTTGGAAGTGGAAGTGAACGACATTCAAGAATTAGTGGAATATGAAGAGGGCGAGCTAACTACAGAAGATTTGATCGAATTGGAAGCATTGCAGCACCTGGAAGAAGAACAAGAAGAACGAAGAGAAGAAGTACAAAAGAAGTTCACCGTCAAGGGATTAGCGAGTGTTTTCTCGAAGATTAATTCTGCTATGCTAGAACCTGAGGTGATGGATCCAAATTTTGAGCGATTTTCCAAGGTGGAAAGGCAGACAACTGAACTTTTCCGATGTTATCGAGAAATTTATGACGAAAAAAAGAAGATAGCAAAGCAAACAACACTGACGGGATTTTTCATGCATTTTGATGTCAAGAATGTGTTGCTTTTGTAATCTTTATCCAAAGTAAAACAAAGTTATTATGTTTGAGTTTTCTTTAAACCTTTCCACCTTTCTATATAATCCTGTGAAAAGTTTATTAGGCATCATATGTACTAGGCCTGGAATCACAAACATTCTTACGATGTCTGAGTTAGAATAATACAGTATCCATATCCTAACTTTTATGGTTTTCCTTGTGATAATCTTACTGTTACTTATTCATTTTTCAACAATTTATGTTAGTGATTCTTGGCCCTGTACTGCATATACTTTACACAGTACGGTATTCTGCTTTTATATGTACGTACAGTACACTATACCTATAAAAAAAAAATACGTACCCTATGAATATTCGTTTAACGACGAATTTGCTTAACGACGGGGCTGTTGGAACGTAACTCGGTCGTTAAATGAGGACAGTCTATATGAATACAGAATTTTGTCAGTGAACAGGTCGCAGTCTCAAAGCGACGAAAATATTTTGACAAATTAAATTTAAATGTTGAAGTGAATCTAACGGATTTTGTGTGTTATTTTAAATGGCTTATAAACACCTTCCACGCTGCAATTGTTTTCGTTCCAGCACACGATCTCAGATCAGGTCACTTGCTATGCAAGTGCATCTCCGTAATATATATATATAATTTTAATTCAAATGAATTAGGTACTTAAGTTGACGCACCAGAATTTAGTATGGTATTATCTATACAGTTTCAAAATAAGCCACAGGATATCCAGAGGTAATGCAGTACGACCGTTTCAAGTGACTATTTAATTGAACAATGCAACCATTACATCAATTTAAATGCAGAACAATCCTTAGTTGCATAAATATATAGAATTAAAATGAATTAAAACAGATGGACACATTAGTATAATTTTACCTAAAACCTCCAAGAAGGTTGGGAGATAGACAAAGAACATACTGTCTTCACTTCAGCTTAGAAGCTAAGGTATTAGCAAGAAAAATTTCTTAGAGATCTAGCTTGTCACTGCTTTGGGGGATCACCTTTAATTTATAGTCTTGTTTATCAAATCTTTGTATATCAAAAATCTAAGGCCAAGGAACAAGGAGCAGTGTCTGTTAGGAAATGGGCTGAGGGAGTCAACAGAAATCATAGTGGGTATAGTCATAAAACTATCGAGATTCATTTGAAGCAATATAATGAGATTTGGTAAAGGAAATCTTAAATCAAGATGCTAACTGTCAATTAATGGGGGAAAGACTCTAGTAAACCAATGATGATAATACAGGGGAAATTTTATCATGGGGTACTATAGTTGAATATTTTAAACAATATTGCTATATTGTATAAAGCTAAAATTTAAGGTTATCAAGATTATTAAGAAGAATATTATTGCAAAAGGATAACATTTAAAAAAAATACTTTTGAGTATATACCAAATTTTACCACAACAGAGGGAGGAAAAGAAATTACATAAAAATACTTTAATATTTATACATATTATATACTTAAATATTAACTTATCAGGTGGTGTCTATGAAGAATGATCATTGGCATTTACTGGTATTTAATAAAGGAGTACTGAGATGAAAGAACATGCTAACTATATATTAATTAAATTATAATCTAAGCAATTTATTTTAAGTTGTGAAGATACTGATATTGTTATATATAAGCAAAGTATGAATTTCTAGGGGTACAAAAATTAGGTTTATTTCATAAAGGCTATAATAAAATGATCAGGTAGGGTAGAACACCATAGAAAAGGAATAAAATAGCTTAATCACTAAAACCATGATGAAGTATATATACCTTATTAACATCAATAGAGAAAATTTATAGAAAGTGTATAATAATTCAAGTATTTAAACTAAAAATTATTTATTTACTTATTTAGCTTGTATCTATAAAGACTGATACCTGGTATTAACTAAAGGAATATTGATATTATAGGAAAGGCTAACTATAAACTAATTATAAACTAAGTGGTATACTATAGATTTTAAAAGTTTTAGTTCTTACACAACTCGACTCAACACTACCTAAGCATGTTCTTATATTTCATCTTTCATAATCATATTATGAATATCCGAATGAGTTATGTGACACTGACTCCATATAGTCTTCTGTAACAATATACTATTCTTCTGATACTTTCTATTTGATGTATTCTTCTTTTGCACTGAGGAGAATGGTAATTAATATAATTTTTTCCATGTTTCTTACATGTTGGTGTTGCTATTCGAAATGATCATATGCATGAATTAAAATTTTATAAAAACTTTTAACATCTCTTCTCCATCTTTAATTGTTTGTTGAGTTTATATAGGATACATGTTCTATAAATGCTCATAACATAGAGGTAGGGGTCCACCAAGGTTCAGTCATCAGCCCCCTCCTATTTATCATAGTCCTCCAGGCAATAACACAGGAATTCAAGACAGGATGCCCCTGGGAGCTCCTCTATGCTGATGACCTTGCTCTAATTGCTGAGTCACTATCAGAACTAGAGGAGAAGTTCCAGGTGTGGAAGCAAGGATTAGAATTGAAAGGCCTTAGAGTCAACCTAGCTAAAACCAAAGTCCTAATAAGTAGGAAGGTAGACAAACCACACACCCGTTCAGGTAGATGGCCCTGCTCAACCTGTAGAAAAGGCGTAGGTAGAAACTCTATAAGATGTACCCAGTGTAAGCTATGGACACATAAAAGGTGCAGCAATATCAAAGGAAGGCTAACTAGCAAGATAGTTTTTGTATGTGCCAGATGCTCATGAGCAATAAACACTGAAAATGTGCAGAGAACAACTTCTGCCACATTCCAGTGAGAAAAACTAGAAGTAGTTGATAGCTTCCGTTACCTAGGTGGCCAAGTTAGTAGTGGGGTGGTGGTGCTGAAAGTGTAGCTGCTAGAATAAGAATAACCTGGGCAAAGTTCAGAGAGCTCTTACCTCTGCTGGTGACAAAGGGCCTCTTGCTCAGAGTAAAAGGCAGACTGTATGACGCATGTGTACTAACCACCATGCTACATACATAGCAGTGAAACATGGGCCGTGACTGCTGAGAATATGTGTAAGCTCACAAGAAACGAAGCCAGTATGCTCCGCTGGATGTGTAATGTCAGTGTTCATACTTGACAGAGTCTAAGTACCTTGAGAGAAAAGTTAGACCTAAGAAGCATCAGTTGTGGTACGCAAGAGAGACGATTGCGCTGGTATGGTCATTTGGCAAGAATGGATGAGGATAGCTGTGTGAAAAAGTGCCACAGCCTAGCGGTTGAGGGTACCTGTGGAAGAGGTAGACCCAAGAAGACCTAGGATGAGGCGGTAAAGCACGACCTTCAAACATTACGCCTCACCGAGGCAATGACTTCTGACCGAGACCTTTGGAAATATGTTGTGCATGAGAAGACCCATCAAGCCAAATGAGAGCATAATCTTTGCCCTCTGCCAGAAGTGTAGCTAGCTCACTTATTCATATCTTTACTTCATTGAACACTAAACTCTGCTTGCAAAGACCTGATGAGGCAAGTGAATTGAAATCGAAATTGAACCAAATTCGACGACTGGCACCCAAGCCAATATCTCCTTCATTGGACACTAAACTCTGCTTGCGAAGGCCTGTTGGGGCAAATGAAATGGAAACTGAACAAAATTCAATGACTGGCACACGTGCCAGTGGAGTGCTAACAGCACCATCAGAGCAGGATCACTGCCAGAGCAGCTGTCTTGCTTCCGTGCCAATGGCACGTAAAAAGCGCCATTTCTGCAGGATCGTTACCAGTGTCGCCTTACTGGCACTTGTGCCGGTGGCACGTAAACAAAACATTCGAGCGAGGTTGTTGCCAGTGCCGCTGGACTGACTCCTGTGCAAGTGGCATGTAAAAACACCATTTGAGCATGGCTGTTGCCAGTACCACCAGACTGGCCCTTGTACCGGTGGTACGTAAAAGCACCCACTACACTCTTGGAGTGGTTGGCATTAGGAAGGGCATCCAGCTGTAGAAACTCTGCCAGATCAGATTGGAGCCTGGTGCAGCCATCTGATTCGCCAGTCCTCAGTCAAATCGTCCAACCCATGCTAGCATGGAAAGCGGACGTTAAACGATGATGATGATATATATATATATATATATTAGGTCAAGTATGAAACATACATGATGAATTTTGACATTTGCTCATTTTGCCCCAGTATTATATTTTGACAGTCCTTATTTTTTGTTAGAAAGTTGACATCTATTTCTTTATTCTAACTCATTTTGTGCTTTATAAAATATTTATAAATCATTTTTTGCTATTTTTGTTTAGAGACGGATAAGTCGTAAATTCATACAGACAGCTCAGAATATTAATGGAGTATTTCATTTTAATGTTATTACACAGCAGACAGTATCAAATTGGTTTGCAAATGAGCAATGCGGTCAGCTAGAAACAGAGGTGAATAATGACAAACTGAAAGTCACCGTCGAGTCAGATCCATCTCAAAGTGCCTCAAATTTTGACATTTTCAAAAGTTTAAAATCTATATTAATGGGTAGGACCAATTTGATGAAAAAAACGAGCAGAGTTTGATAGCAAACCCGTGTCATCATCATTTTTGTGCATGTGCATAAAATGGTGAAATTTTACACTTTGGGGCAAACTTTGTGAAATTGATGTCATGATTGCTAGTGTGCAAAATGCCTAAATTTTGCTTGAGAAATAAAATGCTCTTAACTTATCAAAACCTGAAACAATGGGGAATTAAAATAATGAATTGAAATAATAAGTTTTAGCAAATCAAAACAATTCGTATTGAAATGAAGAATTAGCAAATGCCAAATAGATAAGTTGTCTGTTTATGCCCATGAGACATTTTTCATCAAATTTCGGCATTTTTTATCAAATTGATGTCACAATGGCTAATGTGAAAAATGCTGAAATTATATGATTTTGGAAAATCAATGCTGATTAAAAATCGATCTTTTAAAAATTCTAAGTGCATAAGTGACTGCATGGGCCCCACACACATGTCAAGTATCATCAAAGTCTGTTGGATAGTCTCGGAGGAGTTAAAATAACAACTTCGCAAACACACGAACTTGCCATCATTTTGGGTGTGACCGTTGCCAGTGCCGCCTGGTTGGCCTTCGTGGGATTTTCGAGCGAGATCGTTGCCAGTGCTCCTGGACTGGCTCTTGTGAAGGTGAGATCGTTGCAGGTGCCCCCTGGACTGGCTCATGTGCGGGCGACACATGAAATCTTTCGAGCGAGATCGTTGCCAGTGCCCCTGGACTGGCTCATGTGTGGGCGACACAAGAAATCTTTCGAGTGAGATTGTTGCCAGTGCCCCTGGACTGGCTCTTGTGCGGGTGACACAAGAAATTTTTCGAGCAAGATCGTTGCCAGTGCCCCTGGACTGGCTCTTGTGTGGGGCCATCGTAGGATTTTTGAGCGAGATCGTTGCCGGTGCCCCTGGACTGGCTCATGTGCGGGCGACACATGAAATCTTTCGAGCGAGATCGTTGCCAGTGCCCCTGGACTGGCTCATGTGCGGGTGACACATGAGATGCACCGTTTTGGGCGTGACCATTGCCAGTGCCACTTGGCTGGCCTTCGTGGGATTTTCAAGCGAGATCGTTGCCAGTGCCCCTGGACTGGCTCTTGTGCGGGTGGCACATGAAATGCACCATTTTGAGCGTGGCCGTTGCCAGTACTGCCTGACTGGCCTTCATGCAGGTGACACGTAAAAGCACCCACTACACTCTCTGAGTGGTTGGCGTTAGGAAGGGCATCTAGCTGTAGAAACTCTGCCAAATCAGATTGGAGTAGCCATCTGGTTTCACCAGTCCTCAGTCAAATCGTCCAACCCATGCTAGCATGGAAAGCAGACGTTAAACGACGATTATCAATATTAATTACATTTGATGGATATTTGTCCTCATCTTGTTTCTTGTTAACACAACGTTTTGGCTGATATACCCTCCAGCCTTCATCAGGTGTCTTGGGGAAATTTTGAACCTGGGTTCTCATTCCTAAGGTATTTTTCGTTGTCGTCATCGTTGTTATTCAGGTCACTGTCTAGAATCAAACTCGGAATGTTGGGGTTAGTAGCCCACGCTCTTAACCATTATGCCATATGCCCATGGGTAATTATGGAGTGAATTTTAGGGCTTATAAATCTAATATTTTCCTATCCTTCCTTAATACTGGTTCCCATATGCTACTCATATCTGCACTCAGTCTGCTTAGGAGGTTTTGTAACATATGTGGTCTCCGTTTTTCCATACATGATCAGCTATACCCGATTTATCAAAATCTCCTAGTATCACAGCTTTGCAATGTTCCTCTACCCTTATTTTGAGGAGCAGCATGTTTCGCCTTTGTATAACCTACCACAGCTGCATGGGATGGAGTACACGCAGTCTTTGGTCATATTCTCTTCTATTGGTGGTTTTACTCGAAGGAGATATTTGCGAAGTGTTGTATTACTCTTGAATACTCTCCTGGTGTCGTATGGGCTGCATATCTTTTGTATCTTTTCAGAGAGGCCTTTCACATAGGGTAGACAGACTGGGAACAGTTTATTGGTTTCATCCTCCCTTTTCTTCATAACTGGAGTGGATAGTATGTTTTTGAGGTAGATGTTACTTAATAGATTGTTACTTAGTTTGATCATTTCTTCATGGTGGGTATCTTATATTCTTTGCTACTTATATTCTTTGCTTGATGTTTTAGGCACTGAGCAATCCCTCTCTTTATACCGTATGGATGGTGGGAACTGAAGTTGAGGTGTCGTCCATTGAAGATTGGCTTGCAGTATAAGGGTGTCCTGAGTCCATAGTTGGATGAGGACAAATATCCGTCAAATGTAAATAATGTACATAATTCTTCATCTCTTAAATAAAGAACTATATATCATGGAGTTACAAAGCAGAGAGATCTAATGGATACAAAATGATTTATTAATTGATTAATATATTCTCCTACAACTGTATCATTTCACAAACAAAATTAAATAGCCTCATTTAAATATCCTCATTGTGACGACCCTTCCCTTTATAGTCTTTTAGGACAGTTTTCATTTCTCCTTTGCGTTACCCATTTTTGTCTTGTCATGCAGCCCTAAGGCTTCTTTTTTTTTTGTATATGTATTATTATCATTTTAACTATTGTTTCCATGTGGCCCTAAGTCTTTATTCTGTTTATTGTTTTGTCCCTTGTCTGTTCACTAATGGTGTCATCTCGAGCCCATCTCTTTTTATGTTTTGTCCCATTCCTGGCAAGTTTCTTGCCAGTGCCTCCAGAATGGAAGCAATATTATTGATAATGGCCAAAATTGCACTTGACCTTCTTGGCTGATAACTGAAGAGGAGTTGGTGACCTGTGCTTTCTGTTCATCTGTGTATTTAGTATATGTTTGTACGTTTATTTATGACGTTTTTTTAAATATATACACACACACACATATATACATACATATACATAAATATATATGTATATATATGTATATATATGTATATATATGTATATATATATATATATATATATATATATATATATATATATATATGTACATGTATATATATATATATATATATATATATATATATATATACATATATATATATATATATATATATATATACATATATACATACATACATACATACATACATACCTACATGATGATAGCCATCCACTCGTGACCGAGGATGACCATTGCTGACCTTCAGGAACATTGTGCGCTCTAGGACTAACTTATATTTTGCATTTGCGGCTCTGTTTGTGGCTAATGAGCCCTGCTCTTGACAAGCATACACGACTGCAAACATTGCAGACCAAGCTTTCCCCATTCACAATATGAGCCGTGCGCTTTCGCGCAGCTCGCTTAAGTTCTTCATGCTGGATACGTGCTTTCTCAAAAGTGTCGATCCCCTCTTTAAGCTGCTTCCTCCATCCGTGGCGATGACAGGCATTGTTCTCCCAGTCAGTGTCCTGCATATCACAGGCCTTTAATGAGGACTTGACACAGTCATTAAATCGCTGCCTTGGTTTCTGCCGGAGTCTCCTTCCATTCACAAGTTCTCCATATAGCATCTGCTTAGGAATCCTGCTATCCTTCATTCTAATAAGGTGTCCAGTCCAACGTAACCTGTGCTTGTGCACCATCGCCTCAATACTCAAGATATCAGCTGTCCTCAGGACTTGTGTGTCTGCAATTTTTGAGGTCCAGCCAACATTGAGAATGTGCCTGAGACATCTCTGATGAAAGCGTTTAAGGACCCTTACCTAACGTTTGTACAGAGTCCATTTCTCACATGAGTAGAGGAGCAATGTCAGTACACATGCACGGTACACAGCAACTTTTGTTTGCCTTGCTATTCCATGCTGGGACCAGACTCAAGACTGAAGAAACCGGAAAGAGTTAGTTGTTCTCTGCAACCTGAAAGATATTTCCTCATCCAGGGAGCAAGAACGGCTGAGTGTGCTGTCCAAGTAGACAAAGTTGTCTACTACCTTCAGAATTGTTCCTTCAACCAAGATAGCTGGTTTCACATATTGATTTCCTGGTGCAGGCTGGAACATTACAACAGTCTTGTCCAGGCTAATGCCAAGTCCAAATGCCTTGCAAGAAGCAGAAATGCAATTCATGAGTATTTGCATGTCATCCACTGTATGAGTGACTAAGTCACAGTCATCTGCATAAAGGAGGTCATGAATAATAGACTGGAGAACCTTTGAATTGGCAGCAAATCAGTGAAGATTAAAGAGGCGGCCAGAAGATCGATATCTGACATATATTCCCAGAGAGATAACCTTAGCAAAAGCATGAGTAAAAGCAGTAGCAAAGAGAGTTGGGGCAAGGATGTCACTCTACTTGACACCATTCTCTACAAGAATGGGTCCCGCCATGCAACCACCAACAATGACCCAAGCCTCCATCCCCATCATGAAATGATTTAATTATAGATTTAAAGTGATCTGGACATCCAAGTTTGCCAAGTATTTTCTATAGAAAGGCCCTATTTACAGTATCAAAAGCCTTTGTTAAATCATTACTTCATCTATTGAGGGCGAAGAATCTAAGGAGCCAATGATAGGTCTTTGTTGCATAGTATCAATCACTGTTTCATCCACAACTGACTCATGGTTTAGGAGTTCAGAGAAGTTTGATCCAGCGACCTGTGATTTCTGTTGATTTAGTAAACAGGGTGGAAGACTCCTTGGAAAGCAGACGAGCTGATGTGGAGCTCTTAGGTCCATAAGCTTGCTTTATAAGATGGTAAAGCTTCTTACTGTCATTTGCATGAGCAGCAACCTGAACATCACGAGCAAGATCCTCCCACTAAGCGTTCTGCATCTTCCTGAGAGATTGCTGCAGTAGTGATTTTACACTGTTATAGACTTCGCTGCACAGTAGACAGTTCTCTGTGTAGCAATACACTGTGAGCATGGCACTTTACCACCAATAGTCGCTGAACTTCAGCATCATTCTCGTCAAACCTGTCTCTGTGTCTGGCAGTAACATATCCCAGAGTTTTGGCTGCACATTGTAGAACGTGGTCTCGAAAATCCTCCCATGCTGCAGCAGTTTCAATGCTGGACAAGTGAGTCTGAAGTTCTTTCCTAACCACAACATCATATACCTTGTGGACATTTAGACGGCGAGGGATTCTGACTGGTCCTCTTCTCTCTTTTACTCTAATTACCATTCGGAACTTTGCTCACACTAGACTGTGGTCTGTCCAGCATTCCGATCCATGGAAGGACTTGATGTTACAAATGTCATAAATGTCGCGCTTGCGGATGATGATATAATCCAGCAAGTGCCAAACTTTGGACCTTGGATGCATCCATGTTGTTGTGTGATCACCTTTGTGCATAAAATGAGTGCTTGCAATGTAAAGTCCATGTTCTTCGCAAAGCTTCAGTAGCATGAGACCATTGCTATTCATTTTCCCTACTCCAAAATGTCCTAGAGAGTTCCATGTTTGCCAGTCTGTTCCAACTCTGGCATTAAAATCCCCCAGTAGAATGACTTTATCAGAATTGGGGATTTTTCTAAGTATGGCTCTCAGATGGGTATAAAACATTGTTTTATCTTCATCACAGCTAGTCAAAGTAGGTGCATAGGCACTTATTAGAGTAGCAAACCGCTTACCTTTCAAGTGCAACTGTAGTGTCATTATACATTCATTTATAGGAACAGGGAGCTCTTCCAGCTTCTTAAGGATATCAGATCAGACTGCAAAACCAACACCAGCCTCTCTGCGCTCCTCCTTCTGCCTTCCTTTCCAAAAAAAGGTGTATCCACCCCCTACTTCCTCAAGCTGACCATCACCTTCTATACGAGTCTCTGAGAGTGCAGCTATATCAATTTTATAATGGTTCAGCTCACGAGCAACAAGTGCAATGCGTCTTTCAGGCCTACAATCACTCTTGTTGTGCAACAGAGTGTGCACATTCCAACATGAAATGTTTAAGTTCCGTCCAGATTTTATAAATAAAAGACTCTTTGTTTTTCGATCACAGGGTGGATATCCGTCAGTCGCGCTAAACTGACCAGATATGGAACGACAGGCAATTTTTGGTTCACCTTTTCTAGAACCTCCCCGGTCTCCGGGTGAGCAGTGCCCTCTCCAAATGGAGCTGCTAAGACACCCATGCAGCAACCGAATCCTACCGCTGTCTTGGGCAACAAAGAGACGACTTTATATCTAGCATGGGCCGCCTACGTGCAGGTCGCTGACTACATGCTTCCAACCCATCAAGTCTGCATGCTTCGCCACCTTCCCATCGCCGCAGGACTTCCGAATAAAAAATATATATAAATATATACTAAAAATGAAGAAAATATATACTAAAAATAAGATAATCTATATCTATAAAAGAGAGGATGTGTGTGTGTGTGTGTGTGTACGTGAATGTAGCTTATGCACGTCCACAAATTAGCAAGCATGTCGCTCCAATTTTAGGAGGACATTGTTCATGACCCTATCTGTGTTTCTGTCAACTTTTTCTCTCAGAGGCACCCGCGTATAGCTGTAAAAATCGATAAACTTTTACCAATTTTGAAGTTTGACATGGCGAAGTCAAATATGTGCGTACGCGCGTGAAGGAGAGAGAGAGCAAGAAGAGAGAGAAAGAAAGAAAGAAAGAGAGGGAGAAAGAAAGAAAGAGAGAGAGAAAGAAAGAGAAAGAAAGAAAGAAATAGTATGTTTGTGACAACGGGAGAAACAGTGTTTGCCAAGCGTCTAAAAAAAAAAATGAAAAAGTGGAAGAGGGAGACAAAGCGGCTAAGGAAAAAAAATTCTCTCACCAAGACAGTGTCTAACAAAAACAAAAAAAAAAGGAACGAACAAGTGGAAGGGGGAGACAGTGTATTACGAAAGAAAATGTAGCTAAGGAAGACAGAGTAAAATGCATTTTTTTTCTTAAACATGAGATATAGTTTCAATTGTAAGATGTTTTTGAAAGACACTATATTCTATAATAAGATTATATATACTTTCTCACATAACAATTAAAATATATTTATTTTAAATCATTTATTTATTTTAAATCGTTCATCTTTCTCCCCCCTCTCACTCTCACACATACGCACATATACTACTTTGGGAGCGAAACAGTTTTGTTTATATTTCACAACTATGAAACAAAAATGTATGTAACAATTTGTCAGTCACCCCAACCCACCCCAACCCGTTTTTCGGACCACAAAAACGGTTTGGTAATTTTTCAGATTAACACCCGCACGATTTCCACTAGGGTGTTACGGTTAGGATTAAGATTAGGGTTAGGGTTACGGTTTTAGGGTCAGAGTTAGGGTTAGGGTTAGAGTTAACCTAGAAGGGAGAGGCCCCTTATTTTTTGGTTAAGGTTGTTGGTAAGCTTTCCTAAGTTACTCCAATCCAGATCCCCAATGCAAACCTTCAGATCAACCTTCTCCTATGCAGATCTCTAATGCAACATTTAAAAAAAGAGTCAATGAGTGAAATTAACCAATAAACTGATTCTTTATGGGATTTCCCAATCAAATTGCCAGCAAACCATTTTCAGCCAAACCAATTTCAACGGATTTCGCTCAAATCTGATGTCGATGTTACTTATTTTGGTTTAAAATAAAGCACTTAATCAAATAATAATCCTAGCTTAATCCGAGCAGCACTGGGCTATACAGCTAGTTATACACTAAAAATAAGATAAATATATATAGGGAAAAAAACCCACACATGTCGAGCAGAGGTCAGCAATGCCTGTGGTGAGTTTTAGGTCCAATGAGGCTTGTACAACACCTTATAGACCCTCTCCACTTTATTGACATTATCCAGAGACAAGCTGAAGCAAGATGTCTGGTGCCAATATAAGTTGCAGGCTCAGGGATGTGGGAGCGCCGTGATCTCTAGCACAAACCAAAGATCTCCAAAATGTCCAATGCCATTCCCTGCATATTTGGTTTTATATCAGAGTGACCTTCTAGAGACATGCTTCAACAAAAGCTGAGGGGCGCCTCACTCCCAGTGGTCTTTCAGCACGCCAGACACCATCCCGGAATTTCTGCGTACCCGTGCTATTGCTAGATAGTTGTTGAGCCTGCACTAGGTCCATCCGAGCTTTCAACAGGTCTTGTTTTTAATCCTGCTGGGTTTCTAGCAACCCTCCTCACCAGGGTAGCCTGGTGGGGGTGCCAGTTTAGTCGCCGGCAACCCGACCATGCAACAGGTTGTACTGGATTACATGTTACCAGTAGCACTTATGAGAGCCTCATACATGACCTAACATACATACATATATACATATATATGTCATTATGAGGATATAAAAGCCTCTTATAGGAATGGTTCCATCCAAGTTTCACTGGTTTAATATATTATAGTGTTAAGAGATATCTCTTAAATAAATATATTATAAATATCAAATTAAGTAAGAAAATGGAAAGATTTAAAGGATATGAATTAATTTATTAATTAACATGGCCTGCAATTGTTTCAATTAACATTCATTGCAAATTACAAAACATATGTAATAAAATAAGTTTGCCTTTTGAAAATTTTGAGTGAAATATCATCAGAGTGAAAGGACATTAAGGAAGTTACATGTAGATCAGTTGAGATATTCCAACAAACTAAGTATATGAAAGTATGTTTAGTTATTTATACCATAACTATATATATATATATATATATATATATATATATATATATATATATATACCATAACTATATATATATATATATATATATATATATATATATATATATATATATATGTATATGTATATATATAATTATGGTATATTCTCATAATGCAGGGAACCAGTTGCATAATCAAGTACCTGCACACCTGGAGAATTACGCTGCCTCAAAACAATTGTATTGATTAAAAAATAAATGTTCAATTCTACCCCTTCTTGTTGACTCCAATTTTCTCAATTATATATATATATATATATATATATATATATTCTAAAGTGTAACCATAGGAGAAAGGTAACAAGAAAAGAGAGAGATGAAAAAATGTGTGGTGTAAGTGTGTGTGTGTGTGTGCACATATATGTATGCGTATATATGCATATATGTGTGTATGTGTGTGTGTGTGTGTATATATATATATATATATATATATATATATATATACACATATATATATATACTAGCTGACATACCCGGTAATTCCCGGGAAAGTGGGGCTTATCTCTTGGTTCTATTCTCATAATTGTTTCGCTAATCCAGTAACAACAATACAAAGTATGTAGCCCTGAAAACGGTTTTTGTACCTTTATTGAGAATACTGAACTGTCTTGCACAGGATCTTGTCTTTAGGAATTCCCCATAAGTTATGAATACTCAAATTGTGAAGTCAGTTATGTAATAACATGATATTAATTACCAGATAGTAAGAATTCAAATAAAGTAGTCCCAAAAGTAGCTTTAATACATTCCTAGAGTATATAGAACTTAGGAGGAAATACTAATAAGGTATAATACTAAAACTGTGAAGATTGTTATGTAATAACAGGCTAATCAGCTATGAGATAATAACAATTCAAAGTAAATAACTCTGAAAAAAGCTTTTGTGTGTTCACAGAGAATATCACCCTCAGCGGTGCTAGTGTTGGTATATTCGTGAATAAATCGCTAACTGAAACAAGTGGATCTATTGTTTAGGAAAATACTATTTACTTGTTTAAGCATTGTACTGGATAAATGGCAAAAAAAAACTCAAATAGTTCACACAACTAAGAAATAAGTATACTCAATTTGATTTATATGAAATAATTTACGAACATGAATGGGTTATTTCCCTTGGCTATATATAAGGATCCCTTTCAGGATCGTTGGTTTGTCCGTCTCTGTGCAAAATAACTCAAAAAGATGTAAACGGTATTTAATGAAACTTGCAGGAAAAGTTGGTAATGACACAAGGAAATTTTAGTAGTGATCCGGGAATTTTTATGGATTCTTGAAGGATTTTTCATTTGTTATATTTACTTTACATGAAGTATTACGTTACATTCTTTGATTATCTCCCTTGAAAACACGTTCATTGTTTCAGCGTAACCTATGGTGGCGTTGCTGTTTCCAAAGTTTATTTTCGTTTCCCTATTAGTAATTTTACTTGCATTGTGTGTTATCACTCAAGCTTCAGGTAATTGTTTCTTTTTAGTTGTATGGTGAAACTAGTTTGCTGTTGTCATTGATGTATTATAACTGCTTCAGATGATTCCTGTTTTTAAAGTTTTTTTTTTTTAAATCATATGATTGTGTTATTTTTTTTAACCCCGCCAAGGAGGTTATGTTTTTGCTGGCATTGGTTTGGGAAATTTGGCGATTTTCAGCATGCGTGTATATGGGTGGAAATGAGCTGCTTGGCGGAGGTCTGTGCTCTCCAAGTGCTTTTCTAGTTTCATGTTAGGTATGTTATTAAACACACACACACATCTACACATACATATACATATGTAATGGTATGTTATTAAACACACACACATGTCTAGACATACATATATATCTATGTGACGGTTGACATGCATGAATGTATGGCTGTGTGTGGCTGTCTTACTACATGTATGTGAGGGCTGGTCAGTGTCAATATGAAATTTTATTTTCATTTCGATTAAAGCACTATAACATTTCATAGAGATAATCTTTCTATTGTCAACAGGACATCTTATACCACGACAACAATGACATCACATTTTGCATATGACTGTGTATCTGTCTGTGAGTGTATGTGTGTAAGTGTATGAGTGTGTATATGTCTCATAGGTATGTTATTAAACATACATACATCTACACATACATATACATATATAACGACTGAATGTATGTCTCCGTGTGGCTATCTTAGTATATATATATGTGAGTGTATATTAGGAATATTTTATACCACAACAACAACAATGATAACATCACATTTTGTATATGAGTGTACATCTGTCTGTGAGTGTATGAATGTGTATGTGTCTGTGAGTGTGTGTGTTTCCATGTTATATATGTTATTAAACACACACACACACACATCTAGATATACATATACACATGTGACGACTGACGTGTCTGAATGTATGTATGTGAGTATTAGAGGTGAAACTCTTGATAAAAACAATGAGGTGGCAAGTTCCAAAGTGTATATAAAAAAAATACACATTTACTGTTCCATTACCAGTTGGTAATTATCGCAGCAGTTGAAAGGTTGCAAGGTATTTACAATTACATATTTACCCTTACATCAAGAAATTTATATAATTCTTTGTCTCTCTGTACTAATTATTGTGGCATTTGCTGTTAAATTAGCAGTTCCATACATGTGCTTCTATTTCGTTCATTTGCTTATATTTAGTTAATTTACACTGTATACAAAAATACAGAGATACTATATTCATACCATGCAGTAAGCCATTATGCCTTATTTTTTCAAGTAATTCATCACTACATATTCTCATGTGACCGCATAGGCTCACTTTATGTTTCTTATTCTACAGTCACACCAGCAATCCAATGTCAACCCTTCACCTTCTGCAACATTTCAGCAGTTCACTTCCCTGTTGCCGTCTCCCATTGCAGTCCATTTTGAGAATGTACCCATTTACGTACACTATCTCCATTACACCTCCATTCATTTGACTATCAACCATACAATGAGTCATGTTAGATGCAGCGCTGACCACCTTAAAGGCATATATATCCAGTGACAGCTTTTCGATGGATTCAAAAATTACATACCCCACCCCCACTCCCAATTTTTCCATGATAGGTCAGGGCATGGAATCCTCCAAACAGATGTATTACTTGTCACTTGGCATTTTGTGGTTGAATACTTGCATACTTGAATACTGTTCTAATCTGCTTAGCTCCTCCTCTGCCTGATCTATCCTCTCTCTAAAAGTACTAAATCTCATCTCATCTAGGTTGTCCCATAGGATACCCACAAAAGTACTAAAAGAAAGCAATATTAAAAGCTTAACTGTCTGGAAATATTTTTATAAATTCATGTTCTAAGAAATTGCCTATAATTTTGACTTCTGAAGTTTATTGAATTTTTTTAACTCCAAATTTTCGCAGGAGTGGTTGTGTGGTAAGTAGCTTGCTCACCAACCACATGGATCTGGGTTCAGTCCCACTGCATGGCACCTTGGGCAAATGTCTTCTACTATAGCCTCGGGCCAACTAAAGCCTTGTGATTGGATTTGGTAGATGGAAACTGAAAGAAGCCCATTGTATATATGTATATGTGTATATATATATATATATATATATATATATATATATATATATATATATATATATATATATATGTGTGTGTGTGTGTGTGTGTGTGTGTGTGTGTGTGTGTGTGTGTGTGTGTGCTTGTGTCAGTGTTTGTCCCTCCAATATGCTGCATTAAAAATTTAAAAAATAAAATTACAACAGTATATACGCATACTAGACTATCTACAACATATATATATATATAGACATCAATATTTTTATCTTTAATGCAGTGTATATTTTATTTAATTTTAATGTGTTAATTCGAATATAATTAATTATTTACAATATGTATTTTGAACCTATTTTTCAATTTAAGGTTTACTTCGATTTTTTAAAAATAAGATGAATCTATATTAAATTCATTTGCTTTGTTCATTGCACACCCAAGACTGTTATTTGAAACGACCAATGAAACAGATCCATGTGTTTTAAATTTTATATTAGTTTTGATTGCATCGTCATTTCTTTCCCATTTCTAACAAAACTGTCCGATGAATGGGAACGTGAAACTCCGAGTAACAGTCTTTTGTTATATTTCTGCTGCTTTTAAATAAAGCATATTACTCTACCTCTGGTATTTGAGTACTCTTTTTTCCACCTTGTTGCACATTTATGTGCTTACTCTGGTATATATATATATATATATATATATATATATATATAGTTTTATTTTTTTACTTGTTTCAGGCATTTGACTGCGGCTATGCTGGAGTACCACCTTGAGGGGTTTTAGCCAAAAAATCGACCCCAGGACTTATTTTTTAAGCCTAGTACTCTAGTACTTATTCTATCAGTCTCTTTTGCTGAACTGCTAAGTTAAGGGACATAGATACACCAATACTAATTGTGAAGTGGTGATGGGGGGGAACAAATACAGACACAAAGACACACACACACACACACACACACACACACACACACACACATACACACACAGAGGCATATACATATATAAATATGCGACAAGCTTGTTTCAGTTTCTGTCTACCAAATCCACTCACAAGGCTTTGTTTGACTTGGGGCTATAGCAGAAAACACTTACCCAAGGCACCATGCAGTGGAACTGAACCCAGAATCATGTAGTTGGGAAGCAAGCTTCTTACCACACAGTCACACACAAACACACACACACACACACACACACATACATACATACATACAGACAGAGAGATAGATAAATAGCTAGCTAGCTAGATAGATAGATACATGCATACATACATACATACATATATTGAAAAATTGAACAAAAGAATGACAAAGGAAAATTTACACTTAAGACATGGACATAATCTTTCTTCACCAGTTATCATTTAAAAACCATCACAATTTCACACCTTTAACAATAATTTTGTCCTTTTCGGTGGCGTTAACAGCAAAACGTTGCTGGGAATAATGAGTGAGCATAGAGGATAGTGAACCCAATAATCATCATCATCATCATCGTTTAACGTCTGCTTTCCATGCTAGCATGGGTTGGACGATTTGACTGAGGACTGGTGAACCAGATGGCTCCAATCTGATTTGGCAGAGTTTCTATAGCTAGATGCCCTTCCTAACGCCAACTACTCCGAGAATGTAGTGGGTGCTTTTATGTGCCACTGGCACGAAGGTCAGTCAGGTGGTACTGGCAACGGCCACACTCAAAAGGCTGTTTTTTATGTGCCAGCGGCACTGACAACGACCTTGCACAAAAGATTTTCTAACATGCCACTGGTACAAGTGCTAGGAAGGTGATGCTGGTAACTATCACACTCAAATGGTTCTATTTACGTGCTACTGGCGCAGAAGCCAGACAGCTGCTCTGGCAACGATCACGCTTGGACGGTACTCTTAGCACTCCTCTGGTACAGGTGCCATCACAATTTCGCTTTCACTTGCCCCAACAGGTCTTTGCAAGCCGAGTTGTGTCCAATGAAGGAGACGTTGGCATGGGTGCCAGTCGTTGAATTTAGTTTGATTTCGATTTCACTTGCCTCAACAGGTCTTCGCAAGTGGGCTGGCTACACCCCTGGCAGAGGCCTTGGATTACAGTCTCACTTGGCTTGCCGGGTCTTCTCACACGCAGCATATTTCCAAAGGTCTCAGTCAGAAGTCATTGCGTCGGTGAGGCCTAATGTTCAAAGGTCGTGCTTCACCACCTCATCCTAGATCTTCCTGGGTCTACCTCTTCCACAGGTACACTCAACCGCTAGGGTGTGGCACTTTTTCACACAGCTATCCTCATCCATTCTCGCCACATGACCATACCAGTGCAATTGTCTCTCTTGCACACCACAACTGATGCTTCTTAGGTCCAACTTTTCTCTCAAGGTACTTACACTCAGTCGAGTATGCACTCTGACATTACACATCCATCAGAGCATACTGGCTTCATTCCTTGCGAGCTTATGCATGTTCTCAGCAGTCACAGCCCATGTTTCACTGCCATGTAGCATGGCTGTTCGTACACACGCGTCATACAGTCTGCCTTTTACTCTGAGTGAGAGACCCTTTGTCACCAGCAGAGGTAAGAGCTCTCTGAACTTTGCCCAGGCTATTCTTATTCTAGCAGCTACACTTTCAGTGCACCTTCCCCCACTACTAACTTGGTCACCTAGATAGCGGAAGCTATCAACTACTTCTAGTTTTTCTCCCTGGAATGTGGCAGAAGTTGTTTTCTGCATATTTTCAGTGGTTATTGATCCTGAACATCTGCCACATACAAAAACTAACTTCCCAGTTAATCTTCCTTTGATATTGCTGCACCAGTTGTGTGTCCATAGCTTGCACTGGGTACATCTTATAGAGTTTATACCTACGCCTTTTCTACAGATAAAGCAGGGCCATCTACATGAAGGGGTTTGTGCTTTGTCTACCTTCCTACTTATTAGTACTTTGGTTTTAGCTAGGTTGACTCTAAGGCCCTTCGATTCTAGTCCTTACTTCCACACCTGAAACTTTTCCTCTAGTACTGATAGTGACTCAGCAATTAGCACAAGGTCATCAGCAAAGAGGAGCTCCCAGCAATTCCTGTGTTATTGCCTGGAGGACTATGATAAATAGGAGAGGGCTGAGGACAGAACCTTGATGGACCCCTACCTCTACCCAGAATTCTTCACTGTACTCATTGTCAACCTTCACCTTACTGACAGCATCTCTGTACATGGCTCGCACAGCTCTCACTAACCATTCTTCTATTCCTAGTTTCCTCATTGACCACCAGATAAGGGATGGGGGACCCTGTCAAAGGCTTTCTCCATGTCAACGAAAGCCAGGTACAGAGGTTTATCCTTGGCTAGGTATTTCTCCTGAAGCTGTCTTACCAGAAATATAGTATCAGAGGTGTTTTTTCCTGGTACAAACCAAAACTGCATCTCATCTAAACTGACTTTCTCCCTAATTAGTTGGGTTATGACCCTCTCCGTGACTTGCATTAACTGATCTAACAACTTGATATCTCTGTAATTATTTGTATCTAAAGCGTTACCTTTACCTTTGTAGCAGTTGACTATGGTGCTGCTACACCAGTCATTGGGTATGACTCCTAATCATTGGGTTGGAAATAAAGAAGAAAGCGAGGAAGAGAAGTATGACCGAATACATCAACAGTCAAGCAAAAAAAGACAGTTGAAAGGAGAATGGGATGGTCACATGATATCAAGAGGAGAAAAGAGAGAGAGAAAACAAGTGGTGAAATACAGAGAAAAGGCTGAGGTAGAGATAGAAGCAAAGTAAAGGGAGAAAGGAGGGTAGATAGAAAGAAAGACAAACAGGAGATAAAAGAGATAGAGAGAAAGAAAGGCAGTGAAGGAGGGGTGCACAGAACAAGAGAGAAGGAGGGCAAATTGTAAAGTGAAAAGGGTAGACAGAAAAAGCAACAGATAGGTGAGGTGGTGAGAGAAGAGATAGATGGACAGGAAAAAGGAAAGTGTATGAGAGGGAAGGAAAGAGAGAGAGAGAAATGAGAAGAAAGAGAACTCATATCAAATATTGGTTTCAAATTTTGGTACAAGGCCCACAGTTTAAGGGGAGGGTCTAAGTCAATTATATCAACTGCAGTGCTCAACAGGTACTTATTTTATCGACCCCGGAAGGATGAAATGCAAAGTTGACCTCAACGAAATTTGAACTCAGAAGGTAAGGATGGGTGAAATGCCACTAAGTCTTTTGCTCAGTGTGCTACAACTATTACCTGTTGTATGGGATGGGTGGGTGGGGGCAATATGAGTAAGAACAAGGTGGGTGCATGGCATTACATTAAATAATAATAATATTCAAAAATTAAACAGCAGGACAAAAAAAGAACATAGAGAAAATTTACACACGAGACATGGACATGCTCTTTCCTCGTCAAACAAGTATATGTTACTGATAGATGTAAGGATGCAGTGGTTATTAGTATTGATAGTAGATTATTTAAAACTTTGAAGGCTAGTGTGATATATCAAATGAACAACCAGAAAGAAAAAAGTTATTTCTTACAAATTTTATTTATCCATTACAATTCATCATTAGGAACAGTAAACAGAGGCAGCAGTTACTAGTTGGCTGTTGTACAGTGGTAAGGGAATGATAGTAATGATAAGGCTAGCGTATTTTTGATACTATCTGTGCCAGATGTAAGTGCCGGGTGGAAGAAACAACATGTACCTTTGGTAGAGGTGCCAAATGAAAGACAGAAAATTCTGTTTGGGCTCTATATTTATACATGTTTGAAAGCTGGAAGTAGGATTGGCAAACAAAATAAAATGAATGTGTTTATCAGTGTTGGACAGAATTTAACCTATGATGCTCAGTTAAAGAATAGAACTTATCTAAGTATAAAAGCTGACTCTCATAAATTTCCAAGTTCAAATGCCAAGAACAATAGAAAAAAGCTTACAGAAAAATCTAGACTTAGGGATTGGGTTATGGCTAAGAATCCAGGAAATGAATTGTTTCATATATCATAATACAGGTACATAATCCCTTGTCCGGAACCTTTGGGGGCAGCTATGTTCTGAAATTCAGATTTTTCCAGATTTCAGAATAAAAGCCAGCTGCCCCAGATTGTAAACTAGACATCAAAACAGATGTCCTACTACTGTAACAAAACACATGTATACATACTCAGAATCAGTGGGGAAAATAAATAGTTGTAGAATAATATAGTGGCAAATGAACTAGTGAGCAAAATAAAACGGAGCTTTCCGTCAGTTACGACAACGCGGGTCCCAACTGATACAATCAATGGAACAGCTTGCTTGTGAGATTAACGTGCAAGTGGTTGAGCACTCCACAGACATGTGTACCCTTAGCATAGTTATCAGAGAGATTCAGTGTGACACATGTAAATATGTAGCTGTAGTTAAATTGTAGAACAGGGTCTGTCAGTGTCACCAATGTTGTCATCAGGTTGCAGGCAAATCTTTGATGGTGGACTTGGAATGGGATTCTCAAGTGATGAAGTAGCATTATAAGAGAGGGCATTTTTAAAGACTTCTTCAGGTGTCATCTGTCTCATTAGCATAGGTTTCTCTCTAAGCAATGTCTCTTTGAGTAAACTCCCATAATCTGTTGCTCACTTATAAATGCACATTGCTAAAGGCCAGCTATCAACTGATCACAAATTTTCACTATATTGTCTATAGGAATTTTTTCATTCTAATTTGTATTTAACACCATTTCAACAATTTCCCCATTACTCAAGGAATACACAACAAGTGCATCATTGTCATTGTTTAGCATTTCTTCAATGTCTGCTTCTTCTACATCACTTACACTTCTGCATGATAAACTTTTAGTGTAAGTTATGAGTTTTGATATCATCTTCTCATTAATGACACGAAATCCTCTGAACTCGTCTATAGGATCGTTTTCATCAAACATCATTACTGGCCACATTCTGTGCCAGGCATTTGTTACTGTTGATCTATCAACTTTATTCCAAGCATTCATGACTGAGTAAACGGCATCCTTAACAGTGAAATCTTTCAGATAGTCTTGCATTCTTACTCCTTTGTTGACTGCATCAAGCACACAGCTCATAAAGTTATTTTTATAGTTGTTCTTCATGGTGCATAAAATTCTTTGGTCATAAGGCTGTAAAAAAGATGTCACGTTGGGAGGCAAGTAAATGCCAAAAACATCACTTTTCACAAGAACTTTGGCAGGGGTGGTGGTGTGGAGCAGTTGTCCAGGAACAATAGAATTTTAGTTTTCTTCCTGTCTAGCTTGCCTGCAATGAGCTTGTGCCACTGGTACAAAGTGATTATTGAACCAGTCAGAAAATATTTCTCAGGTTACCCATGCTTTTTTGTTTGTGTAATAATGGACATGTAAATTAGCTAGGCTATTCAGACATCTTGGACGTTGGCTTTTTCCAATGACTGCCAACTTCACCTTGTGTGTGCCTGCCCCATTAACATATCCAAGAATAGTTAACCTTTTCAAAGCATCCTTAAAACCTATTGGTGCTGTCTCATCTGCCATTGTTAGGGTTTTTCTTGGAACATAACACCAGTATGAAACTATTTCATCAGCATTGTAAATTTGTTAAGGGGAAAGGTTTCCATCAAATACGATCTTGGCAAATTGGTGATGTAACTTTCTGCAGCTTTGTAATCAGCAAAAGCTTTTTCACCACAAATTTTCAGATATTTTACACCATGATGCTTCTTAAATTTTTGCAGCCAACCATCTGAATATTGATACTCTCCTTCAATGTTCAACTCTCTATGATATATTCTAGCTTGTTTCACAACCAACAAACCATTCAGTGGTATATGTTCCCTTCTTTGTTGTCGAATCCATTCTATCACCACACAATCAAGATCTTCATTTTTCGCCCTATGTAGTGTTTTCCTATTTTTCATTAGTTTTTGATCATCACTCTCACTATAGAACTTCAGTAATTTGTCTTTCTGTTTCTTTAAGTCATAAACTGTGCTAATTCCAACACCATATTCTCAAGTTTCTGTCGTAACTCCACTTTCTACGTTATTGATAACAATAAATGTTTCCTTTTCTTTTTCTCACTGTTATCCGTTGAGGTACCGGCAGTTCTTTTTGACATTTTCAGGGTAAATTATATACAAGTCACAAGAAACAACACAAAGACAGCAAACAGCAAATGGACATCTTCTCTCTACAAGTGTTGAGCCACAATTGACGCTTGGTGATAAGTGGTGGCTGACCTGTCAAGCATTGCTACCTCAGGTCTGAATGAGGTGGTTCACAGTAGTCAGCTGTTTGTGCACCAAACAACCTCTGTTATGATGTGCTCCATCCTTCACAAAAAAGCTCGGTTTTGGGGGCTTTCTGGATTTTAGATTTCCAGATAAAGGATTGTGTACCTGTAATAGTCTGATTCTACTCCCCATGACAAAGTTTTGAGGGTGTGTAGGACAAAGCCAGTCTCATCAGTCTCATTACATGCTAGGAGCAGGGTGAGAGTTGTAGCCTCACTCACCAGTCAGCCAGCCCAAAGGTTGGGGTGGGCTGCACCTCCATCTCCCTGTTCTGATTCATCTGATGACCTTGTGACCATTCAAATGACTTTCCCAACATCAAATGGAGTATTATTTACAGAGGTCCTCTTCATTCATCAAAAGTGAGGAAGAGACAACTCCTCCACAATTTGTTTTGCAAGTTTTGGTGGTGGAGAAAGCATACCATCGTCATCAACACTACATTTCATACAATAGCAATAATGGTTACCAGTTCTTTCATACTGCATATTTATTTCTAAAGGAGAAGAAAGTGTTGAATTATTTAATACCAAAATGCTCATCAATACCAAATACCAAAATAAAGAAGTGAGTCTGATAAAATATAAGGAAGGAAAGATTTGTTGATGCTCCACACATAAAACTGAAAAAGTCACTGTTGAAAAATCTTCATTTCTCAAAAATTCTAAGTTGAGATTCTATGACTATTTTTCTGACTTATTTATGGTCCAGAAAAATCTCCATAAATAACTCATCTGATATGGCAAGTCTTTCAGAAGCAACAGTGATACAGTGGTGTCAATACATGAGAGATATAGCAAGTCACCATCTTGTATGTAATCCCTACCAAACTGGAGAAGTTGGGCACATTGCTGAAATAGATGAATCTTTGATGTGCAAAAGGAAATATAATAGAGGCAGAATACCACAGGAGAGGTGGGTTTTTAGAGGATGGAACAGAGAAGACAAAATAAGATTTTTAGTGTTTGTGAATGAGTGTTCCTCTGAAACTCAGCCCGCCCTTATCAGAAAATATATAAAACCAGGAACAACTATCCATTCTGATTGTTGGAGTGGATACAATGGAATAACTAAAACTGATGTTGAACCACGGTATTAACTTTGTGCATACCAACTCAGTTGAATGTTACTGGAAAAATACAAAATGCAGATTCAAGAGTATGATGGGAGTACATAAAATCCACCCCTCCCCCGATTTACAGTTTACACATATTTATACCCGTGGAGGTTTTTTTATCGCGGGTGCCATTGAGTTGCGCATGTGCATGCATCCGTCTACTGACTAGCACAGGTGCACCCGTCCACTGACTAGCCAGGGGTGGGGGCTGGGGGCGACGGTTTCACTCTTCTTAAGTAGTACCCAATCGAGGCTTCGATTAGCTAAAAAATAATCTGGTGAAAATTTGAAAAACTTCGAGTGGTTGCAAGAAATTTAACAAGTATGATTAATAAAATAAGATAAGCAATAGTTTTCGATATATTTTTATAATGGCAAGACTTCTTTTTGTACTCCCCCCCAACATCCGTCTTTTGTTTAATTTTTTTTCTACACAACTCCCTGTTTTTAGCTACGGAGAAAACGAATCTCCAAAAAAAATTGGTAAAAAGTGGCATTTTGAAATCCCCCACCCCCACCCAATTTCTTCATTTCTAAATTTTTTCAGAATTTTTTTTTTCAAAATATGCAGAAAAATACGGAGATTATGATTCTGAAAAAACTTTCCAAAACTTTTTGACATTTTTTTTCAGAAATTTTTTTTTTTCAAAATATGTGCGCCGTGTTGGCGATCTTACGCTATGAATCCTAAATATCGGCCTTTTCCGTAAAAAGTGTCTTCGGCGATCTTTACCAAAGATCGGCCTTTTCCATAACACCCGCACGATTTTCACTACGGTGTTAGGGTTAGGGTTTTAGTGTCACGGTTAGAGTTTTAGGGTTACGGTTACGGTTAGGGACGGAATTCCCTAACCCTAATCCTAACTGTAAACCCTTCAAAAGAAATCGCGCTCTCTGTATCTCTTTCGCTTTTATGACGTCGTTTCCCTGTTTCTCTCCAACACTTTTTACGGAAAAGGCCGATCTTTAGTAAAGATCGCCGAAGACACTTTTTACGGAAAAGGCCGATATTTAGGACTCGTACCGTAAGATCGCCCCAGTATTTTAAAAAATCTAAGCTGTTAGAATATTTCTTTTATTTTTTTTGATTTCCAGTACTTCATGAAGGAAGAAATCAAGAACCACTGCCCTAAGCAAAACAATGAGGCCGAAGCACAGTGAATGAAAAACAATTCTTCCGCGAATGCTGAATGAGCTAAAACTAGAAAGTTCCCTCGAAAACCGACCGTTTGTGACGAGAACTGACCCCCATATCGAAAAAACAACTTCTAAAACTCTCGGTTAGCATTAATATTTTAAATGAAAAAGTAACATTAAGAATGAAACGATTTATTCATAACCAAACAGGTACATGAATCTTCGAAGTTTGAAGGACGTCACAGTTTAAGTAGCTGACATGTCGCGGTATCTTGAAATTTGTAGGAAAGTTCTTGCAATCGGTCGGAACTACAGGTAAAGTGGAATAAAATTAACGCACTAATATGTTTATTCAAAATAGTGGTAATCGCATACTTTAGCTTTTCTTTCCGTTTGGCAAAGTACAATTTTATGTAGGTATGTCAAACAAGCAAGTACACTTGTGTCGGGGTGGGGGGTACAACTCAGTAGTTATGCCCACTTGTGTAGGTATAACCAGATTTTAATGCTTAATTAGACGGGCGATAAATGTAAATTATACATGTGGTGCAGGTCGGGCATTGGCACAACATTTGTTTAAAATTATATCTTCTTTATTTGTTTAGGCATACACTCGTACACCCATTTGCTTCCTCCACACAAATACCAAGAAACAGAACACGTTCGCACAACACACCCATTAGCTTCCTCTTCCACTTCGATACGTCAAATAGATCAAGCACGCACACACATATACCGGAGTGTTTACAGTTGATAAGACTACACGTGCTCACGGTACACTATTTTTCCCAGCTAAATGCTAGATTCAAATTTTTTTCTACTAAATGCTTAGAAGAAATGCTAGATGCAGTCTTAAAAATGGATGTACAAACAAAGGGGAGACACTTAGCAATAAATATACGAGAATTGAAAAATGCGCACGTTCAAAAGGCTTACAGATTGTCATAATAAACCTTAAAAAGTATGGGACTAGCATTGTTGCTCAAAAATATTGGAATCGCTATATGTTGTGCATTTTGCGGTATCTTAAAACGAAAAGAGACTCGTGTGAATTATGTCACAATAATTATTAAATCGAGATTTTAATATAAAAATTTGAAAACGTACAAGATATGATCCTTAATTTCGAATAAGTAAATTCATTGTAATACTCTTCATACCAAAGTATATAAAAAACACTGCTTGCAAATTACCATAATAATAAAAAATAAAAAAACTGGATTTATGATGAAGTCGAATCTATATAACAGCTTTAACCTTTTTTACCTGGTTGGGTGGTTCTTCGTTTATTTGTTTTTAAGGTTATGGTTATTCGTGAGTAACTCGCAGGTTTTCTAACCAATACTCAAGAAATTATGTAAATCTGACTCGTAAAGTATTATTCAATATTTATTTACTTTATTAAATTCAAATTCAATTGTTTAAACAGTATGATAAATAAAACAGGAGTGCTCTCCCATAGTTTACTTTTTTTTTTAGAAGGCATATGATAAAAGGCTTTTTCTAATTCGTTTTCTTCTAAGAGTTTACTTGTTGAGATGGATGACAAGTATTGAATTTCTTAACTAATTCCTCAAACTACTCCAGACAGAATTTAGATAAATTATTTAAGGTCATGATAGAGAAAAATAGACACTGCAATGTCTTTTTCATGAGCGTGACAATAATTCAACACTACAAGACATGAGGCAGCCTAAAAGTCACTGGAAAATATCAGAAAACCTGGGTTTCCAGAAGCGTCAGAAACAATTTTTGGTCGAATTTGACTTCGTCTAAACTTGTATTTTAGCGCCAATAGAAAATTTGGTAATTTTACAGATTAACACCCACATGATTACCTAACCCTAACCTTAAACACTAACCCTAACACTAACCCTAAAACCCTAACCCTGACCCTAACACCCTAGTGAAAATCGTGCGGGTGTTAATCTGAAAAATTACCGAAAATTTTCACTAAACAACTCCAGTGTATTTCAAAACATATCTGCTTCGAAACTTTTTACTACACAGCGAAAATACGAAACCGAAATAGTTATAAGTAAAGATAATTCGCATTATGATACACTATTATGCAAATTAAACAAATTATTTCTAAATTATTTTTGATTGATTATTTGTAAATTTATAAAAATTATCATTCATAGATTGAATTGTGACGTAATAAATGACATTAGTATTTTGTACACAATTGTTTTGTTAAAATTGAGTATACAATAATTCAATTTAATTAATTTTTGGTACAACTTAATTTCGATGAACTAAACAAATTTATTGTGATAAAAGGATGCCACAGAATGGGCGAAGGTAAAGAATACGCACACCCTGTGGAAAGACTCCCCCACCATTTTCTCGCAAATTATTACTTTTAATAATTTTTTTTTTTGCCAAAAATTCACGTTTTCGGATACGGAGATTCCGGAAAATTGCCAAAAATCGAAATTTTGAAATTTTGACCCCCCCCCCCCCATTACGCCCTCCTCCCCATTACGCCCTCCTCCCCCAATTTCTTCATTTTTCACTTTTTTCCCTAACCCTAACACCCCAACCCTAACCCTAAAACCCCAACCCTAAAACCCTAACCGTAAGCAGAAAAATTTTGGGAAATTTTTTTCAGAATCATAATCTCTGTATTTTTCCACATATTTTGGAAAAAAAAAAAATTTTAAGTTAAAAATAAAGAAATTGGAGGCTGGATTTCAAAATGTCGATTTTTGCTAATTTATTTGCTGAATCGTATTCTCCATTGCCGAAAACGGGGGGGGGGGGGGGGGGGGGGGGGATTGTGTAGAAAAAAAAATTAAATAAAAAAAAGGGGTGTTTATGGTAGGGTACAAAAGGAAGTCTTGCCCACCCGGTGTTTAGAGTTAGGTTTAGAGTTGGGGCTAGGATTAGGGTTAGGGTTTTTGTTACGCCGAAAACGGGTGGTGTGTGTATTCTTCACCTCCGCCATAGAATGTACAGCATATAGTGATTCCAATATTTTTGAGCAACAATGCTAATCCCATACTTTTTAAGGTTTATTATGACAGTCTGTAACCCTTTTGAGCGTGCACACTTTTCAATGAATTAGAGTTTCGTACTTTTTAAGGCAATGCTTGTAATATTTTATATATGTACCGTATTTCTCCTAATGGTGTGGTAGACTCTAATAACCACCACCTGAACGCCAACCAATTGAAATAGTGTGACTGTCACAATATTAAAAAATGTACGATACAATCGATAATAATTGTTGTATCATATAGAGAGATAAATGGTTGCAAGAATCTGGTCGAGTGACATGACTTTCCAGTATTATAATGAAAATTGCCATGGAAGCTGCAAATCCGACCAACAACCTCCAAAAAGTTAAAGAAATTGCAGTCATTCACCTCTGAGATAATATACCTCAATGGTGGGACCAGATTCATATTATCCTAATAAATTCATAAATGCACTTAAGCTATTCAAATAAAGCACTGTATAGAGATAAAAAGTTATATCTCACCACCTCTGTCACATTTCCTGTCTGACCATCAAGCAAATGATTCATCAAATAATACTTGTTGCTTTATATTGGCCTTGAAAATTAATTTCATTTCGATTCAATTTAATTCAATTTTTCCAAGAATAACAGGTAGTTGTTAAGCAGTTTACACAGGAAGCTATGTACTGCTTGGAAGAGACGGCATCATCAATGATGGCCCATTTGTCTTGGTTGCGAACAATGCTGGTGTAGTAGCCAGAGTCTGCTCTAGTCAACATGTGCAACACTGAGCTGATCAATCGGTATCTCTGGTTGTAAATGTTCTGCTTATTCAGAGAATAATTCATCAGCTCCAAATTAACCCTGACCATCTGATTGTCTATATATTTGAATTTGTTCAAATAAACAACCAGGTAACACATAGTTTGGGAACGCATGGCTCACTCTACCAGTGTGCTTGGTGTCAATGCCACACAGACTGTACGTCCTGATAATTGAAGCTTCGTTTTTGAGCAAGCTCTTAAATTGTTGCCGACCACTAATAGGATGCAATATCAGATCAGACTCGAGGTCAGTTGTATTTGTGGAAGTGCCACAGCCGTTTGGTTGATGCACAGTCACAGTTATTATTGTGTAATTTGGGGCAATTGGCCTCGTGGTTTCTAGTGCACCTGAGCAATGTATTCTCCTCAAACATGAACATATAGTGATGTCAAGGTTATCCATTTTATAGTGATAATGTAGATTTAATGACACTATAATTTAGTCGGTATGAGAGAAAGAGGGGTCACCATCTTGTTCATAAAAACAAGAAAATAGAGATTCACGAGACGCTTGTAATAAGTCATAGCTTTTATTATTGGAGGTAATGCGTTAACATACAAGGTTAATTGAAGGAAAACTTATAACATTACATGAATATGTTCTGTTTGCAGTCACATGTCTCCCAGTAAGAAAGGTGAATGTGTGCACAAGTGGGCATAAACTGTGGCGATTTGACTCAATGCCAGCCTAAGGTTAGACAGCTACAGAGTGGTGCGAATTTAGAATTTCTTCCTTTATATAAGGGATAGACTGGAAGTCCCCAACTTTCACATAAACCGGAAGCTTCCAGAAAGGTCTCGAGCATTCTAGAAGCTTGAGAGAAATTACTCTCATTAAATCCCTTTTCTGTTTTGCTTGCCAACGTAGCTGCCAGGGATCACTATTTAACTCCCCCTTCAGATGAGCAGTCGATAAGCAGAGTCATTGTAGTGATCCAGGGCAGATACAAAGCAAAACGAGGTAGCAGAAACATGTACTTGCAAAACAAGTAGTAAAATAGAAAAATCAATACATGCATCATGATAGATACTGAATATAATTGCAGAGTTTGGCACAGTAAACCTTTAGCTACACAGTTATGCACATCAAATTAAATGCAAAACATGGCAAAATGAAAATACAATGTGAAAACATGCATGGGAACAGTGTTTGTGAATAGCGTTCTTTGTAAAAGAAATAACAAACAGTTTGTGTTTTAATACAAAGTTAAATGTACATAGTTCTGGATAATTTTTGTGTGAGTGCGACAGTACGCAGTAAAGTGTATGCATCATATTAGATATGTAACACTACAAAAAGGAAGCTGAAGGAAGCTCTTCATAGCTTGCTGCTTGGGAAGGTGGTTTCCGCGAGATAGAGCAAGCAAAACTTGATGTGCATGCGTGATAGCTGACGTCCAGGAAACTGGAAATCACAGGATGCGAAAGTCAAGGTGTATGAGAGTGCAATGTTGGCTGTTGAGACATAAGCAGTACCAAAATTTAACCTGCAAGAGCAGTGGGTCGTTTGCAGAGGCTGAAAGGGTGTAGGTGCTAGAAAAACGACAGTGACTAGCAAAGTGAGTCAAACCATAAGGATGGCGGCAAAAAAAGGAAGTTCCAACATGCAAGAGACTTGGTGTTGATCAGGCAACAAAGGAAGAAAATGCACGGATCTGCATTCATAAAAGGTGGTTTGTGCATCCTACAAACCAGAGAAGAAACGCATGACAGAAACACGTAAGGAGCTGTTTTTTGCCAGATGAAAATGGCTTGAGAAAAGCATTCAGCTAGAATAAACCTAAAAATGTTTGGGATTGGATAGCATGCGACAGATAGCATGTATGTGTGTATGTATGAACGTTGAGCAATAAAAAAATGTGCAATTGTAACTGCTGAAAACACTGTAAAACAACATCGATTGCAGAGTCTGATGCAGTATTTCCCAGCGAAAGCTGTGCATTGAAGACTGAGCGTGCAAGGTGAGGTACTGAATAGAGGGCGTTTCACAGTGTTAAAAGGCATGTTACAAAATGGATGGAAGAAAAAATGTAACAAAATGAACAGAAAGAAATTGAAGCAGAAAAGTTTATGGTGAGGCTGAAAAAATATGAAGGAAAGACAAGAAAACATGCAAAATGTTCAGTTCATTGAATAACTGTTCCAATGAATGCTGTTAAGAAATGCATGGTTGTTGAAAAGAAACGTCACATTTTGGATTAGGAAGTTGTTTGAGGTGCCGTCCAACTGTGTGGTGTTCAGAGTGACTGAAATTTGCTGTATAAGGCTATAAAACCAGTTGCTGTACAGAAAATTGCACAGGAACGATTCGAAACTGGCATTGAAATCGTGGCAGTGGTGACATTAGCACTGTAGTCCTGTACGAAGGCTGAGACAGCGTTGATGATAACGCTGTGTGCATGGTTGTCGAAGTCTGGCCATGTGGAAAATTTGAGACAGGTGAATGCAATAGAGAACTGTTGAGATTTGGCGTGCACATCCACTGCGCATGCACAGAGTGGTAATTTCACAGGAAAAACCAGCGAGGAAGATGAAGACGGATGCCATGTTGGAAAGACTCCAACTTGTATTTTTGGCACGAACCGTTGACAGTTGACATTGTGAGAGTAAATTACTTCAAAAGGAGATTATTTGAAAGGACACTATGTATTTCCTTGTCAGAAGAATGCATACTCTGTTAGGTACAAGTTCAAGGTGAAGAAAACGAATTCTAGAGGTTCAGAAATGCTAATGAAGAAATGTGGTCTAGAAATAATCTTGGCTATTTCTGTTCTGTCAGAGAGCGAATTGTAAAGTCGCCAAACATTAGATTAACTGTGGATTCGTCAGAGCATTATTACCACAATCTGCTCATGCTCTTCAAGCTTTGGCATGGCAAGGAAAAAGACTAGCTTGAAGGTTACAAGACTTATAGGAGTCCTTTGATCAGTGTGCTAATGATTTATTTGAAATGGTCAGGTTCTAGAATGTGCACAGGTGTATAGAGGATGTGCTGGAACATGACAAAAATATTCAAAGTGAATCTCAGACTGATCTCAATGAGGGCTATTCTTGTGGTGATCATATGGCAGATGAAAATGTTGATGTCGATTTGTCTCACATGAGAAATGTCACTGAGGGTGCACTGAGTCATAAAGAAAGCCAACTGAATGACATGCAAAGAAAAATTTATGATGGTATTGTGGCCAGTATTGAGAAACAAAACAATCACTGGGACATCAACGAACCTTATCCGCGATGTCATTGTGATGACTGTGCACAAGTTTTGAAATTTGTTTCTGGTATTGGTGACATAGGCAAAAGTCCGGCTGATAAAATTCAGTACATGTACCAAAAAGACAATGGCCCAAGTGTAGTGATATCAGCACCAAGCTTTCCAACTAAATGGAACAATTGTTCATCGATTGTTAAAACTCAAAGTGCAGCACAGCAAAACTCCTGTGTATGAGGAACTATCAAAAGACAATCTAAAACTGTTGTAGACAATGCTTCAGTATGTGAGACTGATTATAAATGATGAGGTTAGCATGGTCAGTCAATTGCAGCTGGCTTTTATTCACTTGAGATTGTGCCAACTGTTTGAATCAACACAACAGAGTTCGCCTTTCGGACATATAAATGTGGTTGTCTTTGGTGATTTGTTTCAATTACCACGTGTTAGAGATGGTAACTGGGCAAGTCTACTCCAATCCAAATAACGCTTTAAGAACACCCATAGAAATAGTGGCCAAGTAGTTTGTCAGCAGCTTCATATCGGCTGTTTCACGCTTGCCTATCAACTGAAGTCTGACACTCTTATACTTTGAATAAAAGGACTTGGATTTGTCAATCTCAGCCCAAATGCCTTCAGTGTCACTCTTTTCGGACTTTGTCTGATAATAGTAACATATCAGTTTAGAATCATGCTATCTTCACTGATGTACTGTATATCAACATTCACCTTCCAGACATACAGAACGAGAGGGTTATAGTCATTAATGGACTCTTCCCCCTGTTGTCTGTCAAGTTTGTAAAGTTTCTTGACAGTTCTGCTTTTGTGGCAAGACTTTATACTCTCGTCTACACTAAGCAAATAGAAATTTCAACAGGACATGGAAATCCAAATCTGCATCCGGTGTAAAATTGACTGTCCGAATAAATCTGTTTTCTGCAGGATCCACTACAGACATGTTATTGAAAATGTGACACCAAGTCCGACAAAACTGGACTTTCCACATTCGACGGAATATGACAAGTGATCATAGACTGTATAAAAGTCTGAATCATTCTCTTGTTGTCTCTGTCTATAACTGGGCCACCTTTAATCCACTATTTCATGTGAACATGTGGTGCATCTTTCATATGGTATTCCAATCTCCAAGTGTCAAATGACCTCCTCATAAAGGTGGCAAATCAATGGTGGAAATGTTCACTAACAGCCACTACATCATCAGCACACAGCTCATTGGTGTGCTCTGTAGCAATGTTGGTATATCTGCGTTCAACTTTTCCAAAAATTCATCAGATCTGGCCAAAAGTTCTTTGCACAAGACAAAGTTAAGAACAAGTGGGCCAGGCCATATTTTTCGTCCATAGTCATCAAGTCTGAACATTTTCTAGATCAAAATTGCTTGGAACCACGAACATTGGCCACCATCATATTCAAACTGCCCTCATTATCATCAAGCCACCTTTTAAACTTGCTTATAGTCATGCAGTTGTTTTTGGTAGTCTTCATAATGGCATCATATATACTGGATTCAATACCTCTCTTGTTGGCTTTATCAACAATAAACATAAGATATTGTATATCTCACTGAAATTTATGATTCAGTCTGTTTCTCAGGAACATGTAAAGGTTTACAGAGCTGAATGGTCTGCTATCCATGAACATGCCACATCCTAGCACCACACTTTTCACATATTTTGCACATAGAGCCCAGGGAGATAATTTTTTCAGATGCATAATTACGATTAGGATCATAATTAAATGTTACACTTTGCCATTGAAATCATCTGTACTTCTGATGATTTTCTCTGGAAAGCTTTCTTCATTTTAATCATACATTTCGGTCACTTTCACTCTCTTGTTTTCTATTTATTTGTATTCCTTGTTTTTTTCAATTTTCTTGTGCTTTTTTATTTCTATCATTTTCCTTCTCTGAAATTTTATTTCCCGATCTTTATCACCTTCTTGTTCTCTTGTCGTCTTCTCCTATTCTCTCATTTTTCACAACCTAACTTTCCGATAGTTTTCACTTTCTTTTACAATTTTCACAATAAGTATTTGAATTCTCATTCTTTTGTCTTTTTTTAATGTCTTGTAATATTTTATTTCCTTCTACATTTCTTTCACGCTCATGATTGTTTATGGGAAAGAGAGCATCATCGTGACCACTGTCAAATATGTCATTATATAACACTGAAATCTTCCTTTCTGTCAATGTTCGACCACAAACGGTGAACAAAGGAAGAATAATTTCATTGTTGTTCTTGTGATGAACCTGAATTGTGACATTGTACAATTCACTAATGGTAGCTAATTCAACATGACCATGTTCCATCCCTACTCGTGTATGCTTGGTATTCCTGCTTTGTACTTCCAATTATTGCATATGTATTATACGTACTCTTCCTGAAGAGTTCAGTAATTTCTGTTGTTTTTGAGCTAGAGTGACATAGCTCTGAACATACAGATACCCTCACCCATGACTTTATTAAAGGGGTGAAATAATAAATTAATGTAATTGTTGAATATTTTTCAATAAATTCAGTAAGGGACTTCCCCTTCAGTTTAAACTTTAGATGGTTTTGTGAACAGAACATGACAGAAAATTACAACACCCAAAGGGATAAGATACTAAGTGATAGCAATTTCCCCTTTAGAAATCTGTCTATCTAACTTTGCGATAGATGAATGAGTGATTATAATTTTGTGAATAATAAAAACAAAATTAATAAGGTACTTCACCTTCAGTGTTGACTTGAAACATCATCTTTGTGAAAAGAAAAGTGAAAGTATTTAGCAGACAATAACTTGTTTATTGTCTGTTCATAAATGGAAAAAGGAATGCTTTGGTTATTTCCAGATACTTTCGGTTTAAATGTTGTCAAATACTTGTCTATAGATTTGTAAGTGTGTGTATGTGTGTGTGTGCTACAGAGAGAGAGAGAGAGAGAGAGAGAGAGAGAGAGAGAGAGAGAGAGAGAGAGACAAAAACAGACAGAGTGAGAAACAGAGAGAAAGAGACACAAGCGAGACAGAAAGAGATTGAAAGCGTGTGCGTGTGTATCTTTGAATGACAACTGTATTAACGTTACTATCCCACTGCCACTCCATATTTGTCACTTACACAACTCTGTCCTCTCCTTCCTGATATCAGTTACATTCTCTATGCTACTGTTTCCCCTCACACTATCGCTAAGGAAGACAAAAATGATGAACACAAAATCCTCGATTGAAGACAGCTACAAAGCAAACTAAAACTATTGCTCATTGGTTGATTGAATTGAAAATTAACCAATAAAACATTATTACCATGCAAACCTCAACGGCCCCTTTGCACTTTTATTGGCAAGCTAGACATGTATTGTCAGGACACGCAGAAAGACTTGACTATAACATTCTGTTGTTAGTAACAACACGCCTGACAGATAGTTATATGCTCCTTACAATATTAGAGTGCAAGGCTTAGTGGTTAGGGTGTTGCACTTGCTATCTAGCGATGGTGATTTCTCTTCCTTGACTGGGTGGTTTGTTGTGTTCATGATTGAGCAAAACCCTTCACCTCCAGTTGCTTTGCGACATATTCCAAAAGATTGCTTTAACATTTTTAAGACCACATATAGCATTTTTTCTAAGCATTTAGTAGAAAAAACTTTATCTAGCATTTAGCAGGGAAAATAGCAGTTTGAGAAATGTTGCTTTTATTGAAGAATTTCTTAATCCTAACCCAAATTTAGGCTACAGGTATGAGAGAAAGATGGCAAAAGTGATAATCAAGAAGACTAGAAAATAATATTCATAAAAGAGCTCAACGATTTTTACTCAGCCTTTATAAAGAACTCAAGCAACATTTGCAAGAAAACTTCTCATGCTGAGGAGTATCAAATGTTTTTCAGTAGAGAAATACTTTGAGACATTTAAAAGAGCCAATTTTTCCTGTCATAGAAACAATGCATTTAGATGAAGAAAAAATTGCTTCAGTTGAAATTCAATTTAATAGCATCCATTTTATTAAGTGAACAAATCCATCTAATACTGAGACATTCTGGTTAGAAGTTTTAGATTATAAAGATACCACTGGAGGAAATCCTTTTAGAGATGTTGCAAAATATTAATATTGCAAAACTCAAATGCCAAAATTGAACAGTTGTTCATCAAATCAAAACTGAAAAACAAAATACAGCTTCCTTTGCTTTCTGTAAAATATGACCTAAAAAGATATGGGAAGCACTGCAAAAACTTTGACCTTCCAAAACCTATATTTGACAAGATTGGGACCTTGAAAGTGAACACATCTGTGAAATTAAAGAAATTATTTCTCAGTGCTGAATGTAATTAGGGAATGTAAATAGAGACGAATTTTTTATAATATAATTAGCCTTTAGTAAGTTTTTCTGTGCAGCATATTTTTAGCATTTTTGGCTTTTTTCTATTGAAATTTAGCATAAAATTGTGATTTTATTTTGGCAACATTAACTCTGACACATTTCACATAAATATCTACAAAAATAACTTGAAGTTTTGTAAAAGAATTGTGTCAGTATGTATGTGCCCACTAATTTTTACTACATTTTTTACATATAAATTGCCATATAATCGTAATCTACATCATCTGAAAGGTATTTGTAGAGATTTTCATTTGAAAAATAATTTTTCTGAAAGTTTTGAGGAAAGAAAATTGGTGAGGGCTCAATTGTGTAGGCATGACAAGAATCAGAATCAACAACAAAGTATCCATTGTTTATTATTATATTCTGCAATATCAGTCATTTATATTTTTTTACATTGATGTAAATAATATATAATTGCACTAATATGTGACTCAGCTTTCCATTATAGACTGGCAAGTACAACTACAGGCCACTATACTTATAATTTTAAGTTGTTTTGAGCTACAAAGCTGGATGCCTTTTATTCTTTGAGGTCATTCCCACCTCTTTTTTCATAATTTTTCAGTTTTGACTTTCTTTTGAAAATTTCTTCAGTTTTATAAAGCAGGTGTCTTTGAAGAATCATAATCTTAGATGTTTAAAACATAAAGCTGGAAAAAAAATGAAAAGAAAGTCAAAAGTTAAAAATTACAAAACAATGAAGGATGAAAAAGATTGCCCCTTCCCTGTTATGATGCTTAAAACATATACATCTGAAGAATTATCTGGAGTAGATAATTAGGCTTGTTTATTTTGAGAAATGTGTCACTTGTTATCATGCTTTTATGAAAAAAAAAAATACTGTAGCTATGATATATATATATATATATATGTATATATATATATATATGTATATATATATATATATATATATATATATATATATATATATATATATATATATATATATATACACACACACCATTCTGATCACTGCTGTACTAGTTTGAGAGGGAGTCAGCACTGAATAACAACTTTCATTCATTTCAATTTGAGCATGAACACTTGAAGCAAATGTTTATTTTTTTCTTCTTTGGCTGTTCTAGAGGACTACTTGCAAAGTTTAAAGTTTCTTTTACAGAAAATATTAAATATTGAATTACAAGGAACAAGTAAAATCCATTTTGTAACAGATATTTACTCCGCTATAAGCTACAAGAATGCAAAAAGAGTTCATTGTACTGCTATAGGAATAAACTCAAACTGGAATATCTAAGTTTAAAAGGTTTTTATCAACTAAAAATACAGTAATCTACAATACTAACAAAGATTGTTAAATTGTAAGCAAAACTAAACTTCAATGCAATAATAGTTTTATGCGGCGAGTTGCTACAGTCTCGACTAACTAGAAACTAACACTGAACACGTTGTGCCATAAACAGAACAGGCAAATATCAGCAGTCGAGACAATCAAAGTCACGTGATCAAAACTAAAATCACAACATTTTCCCCCCTAAAAAAAAAGAACAATTAACCAACAAAATGCAAAATACAAACATAATCACGAACCAATCACAACAATGTAATAATGAGGCATTTCATAAGTGTAACACATCATCAATCATAAATTTAACCTATCAGGAACTTTTTTGCTCTGGATGAACACCAGTGCAAAGTAGTTTGAGGTTCTGGTTCTTGAGCTGGTGTAGGTGGGACAGAATCAATCATGGTATCTGAAAAATCACCATGGTGTTCATGCACTTGAGTAGGATCAGTATCAGCAACATCAGTTTGATCCTTACTTGACTGATACTCCTCAGTTGTTTTTCCAGTAGGAGCTAAATCTCTAATGGACACAGTACTTTCATGTCCATCTGAGTACTGCACACTCCCATGGTTAGGGTTAATTTGTACCAATTGGGCTTCATCTACTAACGAGTCATACTTATTGCGTACATGTCATTTAACAAACACTTTGTCAGGTCCTTGCATTAACCAAGTAGGAACAGAAACACCACACATAGAACGTCTAGGAAATTTAAAGAATCTCTCATATGGGGTCTCATTAGTTGCCATGCATAATAATGAACGTTGTGAATGTAAAAGTTCTAGAAGCATGACTTCCCATTGAGAAACTGGTAAATTTCTGCTACGTAAGGCCAATTTAATGGAATTCCATATCACTCCATTAGACCTTTCACATTGAATGAGTAATTGCTATATCCATATCGTACAGAAATTGTTTAAGTTCTTTAGATACAAAACATTTAGCATTATCACTATGAATAACAGCAGGAAATCCGAAAAGATTTAACAAAACCTTCAAATGACTAATAACGGAATGAGCACTAGTATCAGTACATGGAAAAATAAACGAAAAATGTGAATACTCATCCACAACAGTTAAAAAATAATGGTTCTTCGACACTGAAGGTAGGGGTCTTTTAAAATCAATACTCAATCTTTCAAATACTTGAGTAGATTTAATTACTGACGAAACAGAGGTTTTAGTAAAGCAAGGCTTCACCTCACAACATATTACACAATTATTAGTTATATGCTTTACATCATCTACAGAATATGGTAAATTCTTAACTTTATATAATGAAACAATCATGTGATCCCAGGATGACACAGTGCTGCATGAACATGGTACAGCTCATTATCAGTCGTAGCTGCACAATAGGTACACGATAAAGCATCAGATGCAACATTAAACTTGCCTTGGCAGTAAATGATATCAAATTTATATTGGGATAGTTTGATTCGCCAACGCATTATCTTTTTGTTTTTAGGTTTACTGCGCTTTTGACAATTAAACATAAAAGCAACACTGTTTTGATCAGTTATTAATGTGAAGTTACGTCCAAGAAGAAAATGAGACCATTTTCTCACAGATTCTACAATCGTTGTCACCTCTTTTACAATACAAGAATAACGATGCTCGCTTGGGTTGAGGGTTCTTGAAAAAAATGCAACTGGCTTTCCATTTTGGTGTAAAATGCCAGATATAGCTACCTCTGGTGCATCTGTTTCTATTGAGAAAGGAAGGCTCTCCTCAATCACTTTTAAAGTAGCATTTGCTAAATCATCTCATAAAGTTTTTAAACTTGATGAGGCTTGTTTATTCAAAGGAAAATATTTAGTATCAACCAACGGTTTTATGTTGTCAGAGAATTTTGGAATCCAATTAGAATACGCAAATAGACCAACAATTCGACTCAATGCTTTGTGGGTAATAGGAATAGGTAGTTCTAGTAAGGGTTTTACTCAGTCAGGGTCAGGTTTCAAGTTACCATTTTGAATTTCATAGCCAAGCAATCGAATCAGTGTAGTGCTGTAAATGCATTTGGCATCATTAAAAGTTAAATTACAGTCTTTAGCAACTTGAAGAAAAAGTTTTAAATTTTGATCATACTCTTCCTTCGATTTACCACACACAGTTATGTTGTCGATATATGCAAAAGTAGCTCTACAATTATGGCTCTTGATTATATTGTTGATCACTTGCTGGAAACAGGGCACTGCATTTGTAGGTCCAAAAGCAATACATTTGCTTTGATACAATTTTCCCAGTGCTTCAAAAACTGTGTAAAGTCGATCTTCAACTGGAATCTCAACTTGATGATACGCACTTTTGGGATCCAGTGTGCTAAAATAATTAAATTGAGCTATTTTTGTGACCATGTAATGCATATTTGGCAGTGGATATCCATTTAATTGTGTAAACTTATTTATAGTCTCACAATAATCAATACACAGTCTCTTGCAATGATTTTCTCCTGATATTTCCAACATTTGGGCTCGCCAGAAAGAAACACTGGGTTCAATTACCCCTTCTGCCAGATCTTGGCTTATAGTATCAGCAATAAATGTTTCATAATTGGCGGACTGTCTTCTCGATTTCATAACTATGGGTTTACAGTCAAGAGTTTAAATTTTCAAACAACTTAGTTGTAATTTCACTTTTAATGCAATTTAGAGCTCCCAAATGTAACGAGGGCTTTTTGCTGTCAAAGGTAATTTGTACATGTTGATGCTGTTTTAAGAAATTTTGTCCTAAAATTATATCTACAAACAAATTAAGTACCACCAGCTTTACTTGCTCGTAAATTCTTCTTTGAAGTTCAATTGAACCCATAGAATAACCGTCGCTTTGGGAACAATTTCCATTGACAGCCATGTTAATTTCATTCCTTTCGGACTTCACCACCAATTTGTTTTTCTTTGCAAAGTCTTTGCTAATATGATTCATAGTAGAGCTGGTATCAATCAAAGCAAATGCTTTCACACCATCAACTGTTATTGTATAATTAACTTTAGTAGCAGCTCCACCTTGACATAAAAACACAGTTATCAAGAGCTGCTAATGTCTTGAGTGGCATTCTTTAGCAAAATGACCAAAATATCCACATTTGTAACACTTGCTCCACTTAGCAGGACACTTAAACCTCAAGTGAAAGTCATTAGATCCACAAAAGGTGCAGGATTTTCAAGTTCGTTTTGTTGCTGCACAAGCTGTGTTTCCGTCAGGAATTGAGATTTTGTCTTCTTCACGTGGAATAAACGTTGACAAACAACTTCCCTGGCTGTTTATAGCAGTATGACTGCTATTATACACTTTGGAATTCCTTTGAGCAACTTCCAGTGTGCGAGCTTGGTTAAATATCGCTTCTAAAGTTATCGCAACATCTTGAACATTTTTTAAAAGTCTAAAGTGAGTTGAAGATGACGTTAATCCCAAGATAAATGCGTCATGAACAGCTTCATTTTTATGAGTCTCAGCGTCCACTGCTCTGTCCCTGCAATCTTTAGCTAGTCATTTCAATTTCTGTAAATAGTCATCAACTGATTGACCTGGTCTTGTTTGACATCAAAAGGTGTCTCACAAAAATAATGTTCAAGGGTTTCACGTACAGCCTCACCAGAGTTTGAATTGCTTCTGCATAATTCTCACATTCACTTATGAGTTCGTGAATGTCTTTATATTATGTGCACTATCAAACACCTAAGCTTGCTTTCATCAGTGATAGGCTGTTCAGCAGGAAATAATTCTAAAAAACTTATAAAAGTTCTGAACCAACATTTCCATTCTATTGAAGCTTGACTCAAACTTGGATCATTGGATCAGTGGTGAACAAATTTGGTTTTATAAACTTGCTGTCCATTCTCTCTCTCTAGCTATTATTCATCATCATCATCATCGTCGTTTAACGTCTGCTTTCCATGCTAGAATGGGTTGAACAGTTTGACTGAGGACTGGCGAGCCAGAAGGCTGTACCATATGTGCTACCTGCACAGGAGCCAGTCCGGCAGCACTGGCAATGACCTCGCTTGAATGTTGTTTTTCACATGCCACCAGGACATGTGCCAGTAAGGTGACGCTGGCAACAATCACGCTCAAATGGTGCTTTTTACGTGCCACCAGCACGGGAGCCAATCCGTGGCCCTGGCAACGATCACGCTCGGCTGTGCTTTTAACATTTCACTGGCACGAGTGTCAATTAGGTGGTACTGTCATCGGCCACATCAGCGATTTTGATTTTGATTTCGCTTGCCTCAGTAGGTCTTTGCAAGCAAAGTTTGTTGTCCAATGAATGAGGGGTATTCATAAGTGGCCTGGTTACACCCCATGCTTGGATGTGCTTTTAACATTCCACTGGCACAAGTGCCAGTCAGGTGGTACTGTCATCGGTCATATCAGCAATTTTGATTTTGATTTCACTTGCCTCAATAGGTCTTCGCAAGCAAAGTTTATTGTCCAATGAATGAGGGGTACTCATAAGTGGACTGGTTACACCCACTGGCATAGGCCATGGGCTATGGTCTCACTTGGCTTGCCGGGTCTTCTCAAGCACAGCATATCTCCAAAGGTCTCGGTCACTAGTCATTGCCTCAGTAAGGCCCAATGTTCAAAGGTCGTGCTTCACCACCTCATCCCAGGTTTTCCTGGGTCTACCTCTTCCACAGGTTCTCTCAACTGCTAGGGTGTGACACTTTTTCACACAGCTGTCCTTGTTTATTTGCAACACATGACCATACCAGCACAGTTGTCTCTCTTGCACACCACATCTGATGCTTCTTAAATCCAACTTTTTTCTCAGGGCGCTTACATTCTGTTGTGTATGCACATTGACATTACACATCCCAGAGTATACTGACTTCATTTCTTGCAAGCTTACGCATGTCCTCAGCAGTCATAGCCTATATTTCACTGCCATGTAGCATGGTTGTTTGTACACATGAGTCATACAGTCTACCTTTTACTCTGAGCAAGAGGCCCTTTGTCGCCAGCAGAGGTGGGAGCTCTCTCAACTTTGCCCAGGCTATTCTCATTCTAGCAGCTACAGAGTATCCACCCCCGCTACTGACTTGTTCCCCTTGGTAATAGAAGCTATCAATTACTTGTAGTTTTTCTCTCTGGAATGTGACAGAAGTTGTCTCTGCACATTTTCAGTGTTTATAGCACCTGAACATATGCCACATACAAAAACTATCTTCCCAGTTAGCCTTCCTTTGATATTGCTGCACCTCTTATGTGTCCATAGCTTACATTGGCTACATCTTATGGAATTTCTACCTACACCTTTTCTACAGATTGAGCAGGGCCATCTACCTGAAAGGATTTGTGGTTTGTCTGCCTTCCTACTTATTAAGACTTTGGTTTTAGCTAAGTTGATTCTAAGGCCCTTCGATTCTAATCTTTGGTTCCACACCTGAAACTTTTCTTCTAGTTCTGATAGTGACTCAGCAATTAGAGCAAGGTCATCAGCACATAGGAACTCCCAGGGGCATCCTGTCTTGAATTCCTCTGTTATTGCCTGGAGGACTATGATGAATAAGAGGGGACTGAGGACTGATCCTTGATGGACCGCTACCCCGACCTGGAATTCTTCACTGTACTCGTTACCAACCCTCACCTTACTGACAGCGTCTCCGTACATGGCTTGCACAGCTCTCGCTAACCATTCATCTATCCCTAGTTTCCTCATTGACCACCAGATAAGGGATCGGGGGTCCTTGTCAAAGGCTTTCTCCATGTCAACAAAAGCCAGGTACAGAGGTTTATCTTTGGCTAAGTATTTCTCCTGCAGCTATCTTACCAGAAATAGCATCAGTGGGTCTTTTCCTTGGCACGAACCCAAACTGCATCCCATCTAGACTGACTCTCTTATTTCATTACCTGATCCAACAACTTGATACCTCTGTAATTACTTGTATCTAAAGCGTCATCTTTACCTTTGTAGCAGTTGACTATAGTGCTGCTGCACCAGTCATTGGATATAACTCCTTCATGTATCACCTGGTTAACTATAAGGGTGACTAGGTGATACATGAAGGAGTCATAGCCAATGACTGGTGTAGCAGCACCATAGTCAACTGCTACAAAGGTAAAGGTGACGCTTTAGATACAAATAATTACAGAGGTATCAAGTTATTGGATCAGGTAATGAAGAGACTATACAGGTCACTAGGCTATAGCCAACACTGCCAGATATTTTGAGCATCTCTGCGGTGATTCCTGATGGGCTGGGGGCTTTTCCTGTCTTCACACTCTTAATTGCTCTATCTACCAAGGTACTGTCAATTCGGATAGCTGGTCCCTCTGTTGGGTTGGTATTTGGCAGATTCTCTTTCTCCCATTCATTCTCTTTATTTAGTAACCTTTCATAGTGGCGTCTCCAAACCTCTCTCTTTGCAGCTTCGTTTAATGCAAGTGAACCATCATTCATGTGGACACATTTCTCTCCCACAACATCATGATTCTCTCTCACACACTGTCTTGCAACACGAAATACTTCAAGTCTTTGATCCTCATGGTGCAGAACATTGGCAAATTTTTTTCATATCTGCTTCCCCTCTGGCTAAATAAACTTGTCTCCTAGCTTCCCTTCTGGCAGTCTGATACACTTCCCTGCTACCACTGTTCTTCCAGTCCTTCCAAGCCTGTTTTTTTTCCCTAATGGCCGTGAACAACATTGTTCCGCCACCACGTTACCTTGGGTCGAGATGGGACTTTGCACCATCCACAGATCTGGTCAGTAGCCCTCAGCAGGTTGTTCCATAGAAACCTCCAGTTGTCTTCCACATCATGTGATGCTATATCCTCCTCTATTTCGTCTGAAGCTTGAAGTAATACGTCTCTAAATCTTTGTCCATTCGCAGGATCTTTAAGCTTCCAGACCCTTCTCCTCCATGCTGGTCGTCTTCTGGGCATCCATGTAGCCCTGATCCTAAAGTCGCTAGCTACTAGTCTATGTTGAGGGGTACATTCTTCACCTGGGAAGGTTTTGGCATTTATAAGCAGCCCTCTTTCTCTTTTTCTTGCGAGGATGTAGCCAATTTGGCTAGTGTGTCTACCAGAACGGTAGGTGACTATGTGATTGGCAGGTTTCCTGAAGTTAGTATTGCAAACCATAAGATCGTTTGCATCGCAGAACTCCAGCAGCCTGGTTCCCTCCTCATTGTGGGAACCAAAACCATAGCCTCCATGTACGCCATGGAAGCCCCCTGCATGTTGTCCAAAATGTCCATTGAAGTCACCAGCTATAAAGAGAAGGTCCCTGTCATTTGTCAACGAGGTAGTCTGCAAGACGGTGTCATAAAATTGGTCTTTCTGTCCATCAGGTAGCTCTGGTTGAGGGACATAGGCCGAGATAATGGTTGCTAACCCATGATGTAGCACTAATCTAATCTTAAGTATTCTATCACATACTCTGACTACCTTGATTACCTTATCAATCCATTTCTCTGCCAGAAATATACCCATGCCCCCGACCTGAAAAGAAAGCTCACATTTGGCAGAATTCATATAAGTTGCTAGTCTCGACTAACTAAAAACTAACACTGAACACGTTGTGCCGTAAACAGAACAGAACTCTGCGCAGTTGCACTGCAGGCAAATATCAGCAGTTGAGACAATCAAAGTTATGTGATCAAAACTAAAATCACATCACGCGTCATCAATATCCAACCAAACAAAAATCAGAAGCAAACCACCTAGTAGAAGAAATTCCTTAGTGCAGGCAAGAATAAAGTGCCATTTGTGGAATGCCTTTTTTATGCCTGGCAGAAGTGCCCAGCAGATCATCATTATCATCATCATCATTTAATGTCCATTTTCCATGTTGTCATAGATTGGATAGGTTGACTGGATCCAACACACTACAGAGCAATGTCAAGCCCCATTGTCAGTACAGGCATGGTTTCTATGTTTGGATGTCCTTCCTATCACCAACCAGTTCACAGTGTTCTGGTTACCTTTTATGACACCAACACTGGACAAAAAACAAAAGAAAGGAAAAAGCCTCTTTGACTGAATGGAAGTGTATTTAAGAGAGGAGGAGGTGGCTTCATACCAGGTGTTGAAGTCTAAAGCATGATAGACAAGCACAGGTTTTTACTATAGAGGAGATACATGACCATCCAGCATTATTTGGGGGTGAGTGAGAATAATTGGAAGCGAGATAAAGATGGTGGTGACAAGGTGCTAGAGCATAATCTCAAGATACAAGAAGGAGAGTGTAAGGGAGAAAGAATAGAGATAGTTGATCAGGAGGGAGAAAAGGATAGGTAATTTCATAAAGTGTGCAAGAATTGTAAAGAATGGTTAGAGATGAGGCTAGAAGTGAATGTTGTGAGTGATGAACAAGGTAGAGGATGGTTGATGGTAAATAATTATGGATAGGCTATGTGAGAAAGATAGAAGTGACCTAAGATATAGCTCAGAAGGAAGGAGGAAGTTACTGAAGACACAGAAGAAGAGTGATCAGGGCAAAGTAGTAGGGACAGCGATAATAATGGAATTGAGGTAACTGGTAGTGCCAAAGGCAGGAATGAAGTATGATTCTACTGTCAAATGACTACAGCAGCTGAGTAGTACCATAGTCAGAAGGATGGGTGTTAGAAAGATGAGACTTTGTCCCACTTCTCCTGGGTCTTCTCTTCACAAATCCCATCCACATTTAGCAATTAACACATTTTTATGTGGCCATCCATTCACATCACATGACCATACCCATGCAGTCTTTTGTCTTGCATACTTCATCTGATGCCTCATATGCTAAATTTTTCTCTCAATACATTTGCTTTTTGTTGTAAATGCACTGACATTGCCCAATTCTCTATATTCAGTCAACCTTGTAGCATTTTGTTTAGCACACAAGCATCATGATGTCTACCTTTCACTCAGAGAGAAGCCTTTTTCCGACCAACAGTTAATTTTTTCTTTCTCTCCCCTTCCCCTACTAGATATGAGTAACCATGCACAACCTGCAATAAGAACATTCACTGCTCCCACTTCTCATTGTTCAATCTTTCATCCACTAGCATGACCTGACTACCCTCAGGTCTTATAGTTCAGTGAGCTGCATGGTGACGTCAATAGTGGTATGAAAAAGCACCCACTCCATGCTGTAAAGTGGCTGGCATTAGGAAAGGCATCCAGCTGTAGGAGCCATGCCAAAATAGACACTGTAGCAGAATGCAGTCCTTGGGTGCATCAGATCCTGTCAAACTGTCTAACCTATGCCACCATGGAACAGATTTTAAATGATGATGATGATGATTTATATTTGTGTGTGTGTATACATATGTATTATACATTTGCATATGTATATTTATTTACATAGAGTACATATAAAAAGTTCTGAATATTTTTCTCCCTCGTGCACTGACCACTACCCTCTCTCTTTCTCTGCCTCACTCTGTCTCTCTCTCTCTCTTTCTCTCTCTCTCTCTCTCTCTCTCTCTCTCTCGGCTTCACTCTGTCTGTCTGTCTCTCTTTCGATTACCACTCGCTTCACCAAGACTTCCTCCACCACCACCACCCTATATAAACTAGCGCACGCACTCAGATTCCCCTACTCGATTTTAATACCTCTGTTGAAGAAATGCGAAGCTCAGAAGATGCTCAGATAAGAAGTTTTGTCTTTTCAACCTCATTCATCTACTCTTCTATTTCTGTGCAGATCATAAACCCCTTATTTAGTTCCTTTCATTCTTCTGTTTATTTCATTACCATGTAAACATGTAAATATAGTTTCAATAGTTTCGTCTTCCCTGTTGTTGCCTTAAGATAGCCTTAATTCATGCATTTCCTTAACCACAACATATATTCATTCATTTATTCAAGTTTATCACACAGTCACTTATTTCTCTAATTTTGTCATAGATTGGCTGACCGAAAACTCTCAGATTTTTCAATTCTATTTTGCTATTATCAACATTTGCTATTTCGTTAAATTATGCTACCCAAATCCCAAAAGAATATTTTTCTCCCTTGTGTTCTGACCACTCTCTGCCTCACTCTGTCTGTCTCTCTCTCTTGGCCTCACTCTGTCTGTCTGTCTCTCTCTCTTTCAATTACCACTCGCTTCGCTAAGACTTCCTCCACCACCACCACCACCACCACCACCCTATATAAACTAGCGCATGCACTCGGATTCCCCTACTCAATTTTCTTAATATCACCGCCGAAAGAATACGTATCCAGATGCTCTCGTCTAAATTTGTTAGATCGCAGTACAAACGCCCTCCCACCCCCTCATCCTGTACCGGAAGTTTCTATCCTCTCTCATCCTTTGGTTGTCTCCCATGAACACTTCTAAAGGCTTTACGCCAACCCCACCCCTACTTAGGGTTTATCTCCTATGTAAGGTTTTGATCATATAGTGCAAAAATATGATGGTGTAGTGTATGCAGATTGAATTGAAGGGTATTGTTTGTTTATGAATTCTGCCAAATGCGAGCTTTCTTTTCAGGTACATGACGCTGCTGTCCCCCGTCCCAGGGTCTCACGGGACCATACCTCCCACACCCTCAGGGTTGGCACTCTCAATGTTGGCACACTGAAAGGTAGGTCTGGTGAGATTGAGATGCTAGAATGGAGATGTATCGATATCTGCTGCCTCAAAGAAGTAAGGTGGAGAGGAGGTTCCGCTAGGTTCCTCACAAGCAAAGAACACAGGTACAAGATTTTCTGGGCAGGGAACACCGACGGGGTCGGTGGTGTGGGTATACTTCTTGCGGAGAAATGGATTGATAAGGTAGTCGAAGTAGTCAGAGTATGCGACAGGATACTTAAAATTAGATTGGTGCTTCATCTTGGCTTAGCTGCCATTATCTCAGCCTATGCTCCTCAGCCGGGTTACCCGATGGACAAGAAAGACCGATTTTATGACACCCACTTACAGACTACCTCGTTGACAAATGACAGGGACCTTCTCTTTGTGGCTGGTGACTTCAATGGACATTTTGGACAACATACAGGAGGCGTACATGGAGGCTATGGTTTTGGTTCCCACATTGACGAGGGAACCAGGTTGCTGGAGTTCTGTGATGCAAATGATCTTATGGTTTGGAATACTAACTTCAGGAAACCTGCCAGTCACCTAGTCACCTACCGTTCTGGCAGACACACTAGCCAAATTGACTACATCCTCACCAGAAAAAGGGAAAGAGGGCTGCTTATGAATGCCAAAATCTTCCCAGGCGAAGAATGTACCTCACAACATAGACTTGTAGTTAGTGACTTCAGGATCAGGGCTAAAGACAACCAGCATGGAGGAGAAGGGTCTGGAAGCTTAAAGATCCTGCGAATGGACAGAGGTTTAGAGACGTATTACTCAAAGCTTTTGACAAAATAGAGGGGGATATAGCATCACATAATGTGGAAGACAACTGGAGGTTTCTACAGGACAACTTACTGAGGGCCACTGACCAGATCTGTGGATGGTGCAAAGTCCCCTCTTGACCCAAGGTAACGTGGCGGTGGAACAATGTGGTTGACAGGGCTATTAGAAACAGGCTTGGAAGGACTGGAAGAATAGAGGTAGCAGGGAATTGTATCAGACTGCCAGAAAGGAAGCTAGGAGACAGGTTTATTTAGCCAAAGGGGAAGCAGATAAGAAAAAAATTGCCAATGTTCTGCGCCGTGAGGACCAAAGACTTGAAGTATTTTGTGTTGCAAGAGAGTGTGTGAGAGAGAATCGTGATGGTGTAGGAGAGAAATGTATCCGCATGGATGATGGTTCACTTGCACTAAATGAGGCTGCAAAGAGAGAGGTTTGGAGACACCACTATGAAAGATACCACTATAAAGAAAATGAATGGGAAGATAGTTTTTGTATGTGGCAGATGCTCAGGTGCTATAAACACTGAAAATGTGCAGAGAACAACTTCTGTCACATTCCAGGGAGAAAAACTAGAAGTAGTTGATAGCATCTGTTACCTAGGTGACCAAGTCAGTAGCAGGGGAGGGTGCGCTGAAAGTGTAGCTGCTGATGACAAAAGGCCTCTTGCTCAGAGTAAAAGGTAGACTGTATGACGCATGTGTATGAACAGCCATGCTACATGGCAGTGAAACATAGGCTATGAGGACATGCGTAAGCTTGCAAGGAATGAAGCCAGTATGCTTTGCTGGATGTGTAATGTTAATGTGCATACTCGACAGAGTGTAAGTACCTTGAGAGAAAAGTTGGATTTAAGAAGCATCAGATGTCGTGTGCAAGAGAGACAACTGTGCTGGTATGGTCATGTGTTGCAAATAAATGAGGACGGCTGTGTGAAAAAGTGTCACACCCTAGCAGTTGAGAGAACCTGTGGAAGAGGTAAACCCAGGAAAACCTGGGATGAGGTGGTGAAGCACGACTTTTGAACATTAGGCCTCACCGAGGCAATTACTAGTGACCGAGACCTTTGGAAATATGCAGTGCGTAAGAAGACAGGCAAGCCAAGTCAGACCATAACCTGTGGCCTATGCCAGAAGTGTAACCAGCCACTTATGCGTACCTTTCCTTCATTGGACACTAAACTCTGCTTGCGAAGACCTGTTGAGGCAAGTGAAATTGAAATCTAACCAAATTCGACGACTGGCACCCATGCCGACCTTCCTTCATTGGACACTAAACTCTGCTTGCGAAGACCTGTTGAGGCAAGTGAAATTGAAAACAAACCAAATTTGCAAATTTAATGACTGGCACCCGTGCCAGTGGCATGCTAAGAGCACCATCTGAGTGTGACGCTGCAAGAGCAGCTGAATGGCTTCTGTGCCGGTGGCACGTAAAAAGCACCATTCGAGCGTGATCGTTGCCAACATTGCCTTACTGGCACGTGAAAAAATATTTGAGAAAGGTCGTTGCCAGTGCTGCTGGACTGGCTCCTGTGCAAGGTGGCACGTAAAAAACTCCACTTGAGCGTGGCCATTGCCACTACCGTCCAAGTGGCACATAAAAATTACCACTACACTCTCTGAGTGGATGGCGTTATGAGGGCATGCAGCTGTAGAAACTCTGCCAGATCAGATTGGAGCCTGGTGCAGCCATTTGGATCCCCAGTCCTCAGTTAAATCGTCCAACACATGCTAGCATGGAAAGTGGATGTTAAATGATGTTAAATCGTCCAACCCTTGCTAGCATGGAAAGTGGATGTTAAATGATGATGATGTAATGTAATAGGTGTGTAAGAGATGCTCAGGTTGGTTTACCAATAAAGCTGTGACTCCATCTGCTACTAAAACAAATTGGTGTTGTGAACACCTACCAAAGAATGGCTGCTACTAATGGTTCATCATTGAGCAGGTAGATATATATTAGAAAGAAAGAATGAACAAGCAAAATGTGGTATCACTTTAGAGCATGTAATTTATAATTCAAGCATTACTGCAGAGTTGTTAAACTGAATAAGGGATTAAGAAGTAATCTGCGATTATGATTGGATTATAAATTACACAGGGTTACTGATTTAGCATATTTTATGCTAGATCTAGCATTTTTTTTCAGTATTTAGCAGAAAATTTTTAAATTTAGCATTTAGCAAGGAAAATAGCAGATTTAAAATTTTATTTAGGGTTTTTTTTAAACATTTTTCACTGATCATGACATTTCCACAATAGTTACCCTTTTTTCTCTTCTTTTTCCTCCTTTTCTACTTTCATTAAAGTATCTTACAACCAAATTTTAATATTATCAGTTAGTGTTGAATTTTTCTTTCACTTCCATGAAACTTCAAATGAAAGTTTGTCAAAAGGAAGTTTATCAAGTTTTGAACTCCCCCCCTCCCCCCACACTTCAATACCGAGTGGTTCTGGTGTGGGAGGGGGAAAAGGTAACTCATATCAGCATTTGAACTCACTGCTCAATAATGTAAATATGTTGGAAAGAATGAAAGCTTGGACATTCGTCTTAACAATGTCATTATTCTGCACTGATGAGTTGCCTGTGTTTTTTCATGCTTGTTTTGGATTATATATCTTGTGTAGAAGTATGGGGGTGGCAGGGTCTCCCCCTTTATATTTCTACTTACTTTTTGTTTTCAAGTATCATAGTTATATTTGTGGTTTTACCAATAGATATTAAATTTAAGATTGGAATTGAAATATGATGTTCCCAGGTTTATATCGGGACACAGTTTTAGGATTTCTGCAGATTTTACTTTTCCATTTATAAGTTGGCCACCCAGCATCCTGAATCAGTATTCTTCACTTCAAGAATTTGTAAGCAGCAAACATAAGAATTGTTAAAGGCAAATGAAAGAATTGTCAGTAGCAAACTGTTAAGTTGTGTTTTCAATTTTATATTTTTATTTATCATTCAATTTATTTTCTTGCTTCCCACTACATTATAACGTAAAACAAAAAAAAAACGAAGTTGTACCAGCAAAAATTCCGAAAGGAATGGCTTAAGGTGCCAGCGTTTACTAAGTGGTTGTGTGAAGTACTTAGTGACCAATCTAAAGCACATTGAAAATATTGTAGATGTAATATGTTGACAAAATACTCTCTTTTAGTAAGCCACTGTGAAGCAAAGAAACATAAGACACCAACTCTGCAACAAATGATTCCTCTTAATTTTATTAAAACCTAAAATGATAAGACATCTATGCTTAAAGCAAATTTAGCAATGTTTATTTGTTGCCACTCATTATTTAATAGCTGTGATCACTTAATAGAGTTATGTAAGAATTATATGTCTGATAGTAATATTATGTCCAAAGTGAAGTTGCATCGTACAAAATGCGTAAATATTGTGAGAAATGTTGTAGCTCCATATTTTGATGGAGATTTGATTTCTGATATAGGAGATAGAAAATTTAGCCTGTTAGTAAATGAATCCAATGATATATCAATAGACAAGTTGTTAGGAATTGTTATCATATATTATAGTGACACTCACAAAAAAGTGGTATATACCATACTGAGATATGTATCTCAGTATGGTATCTGTCTATAAAATATGGCCTGAAAAGATATGGCAAATGTTGCAAAAACTTTGATATTCCAAAACACATAATTAACAAGATAGGAACCTTGAATGTATATAGAAGTCAAGACCTAGGCACTGCAGCTGAAAGTGATCAAATCAGGGAAATTCAAGAAATTATTTCTCAATAATGAATATAATTAAAGAAAGTAAATAAAAATTAAGCTTTTTGATATAATTAGTCTTTAGTATTTTTTTTCTTTTTTTAGCATTTTTTTTGGTATTTTTTCTACTGAAATTAGCATGAAATTGTGATTTTAAGTTGGCAACACTGAAATTACTTATTAGAGCATGCTTTGCATGTTCATTCTCTCTCTCTCTCTCTCTCTCTCTCTCTCTCTCTCTCTCTCTCTCTCTCACACACACACGTATGTATGTATGTAAATACATTTGTGTATGTATGTATATTGTAATAAACAAATAAATGAATGGATTTTAAATTTTGTAACAATTGTTTCACTAAGAGTCTTTATTAGATATAAGAATAAAACTATTTTTGATTACACCATACATTATGCAATTATCAAGCTCACCAGGCACTATTTAAAACAGAGTTGAATAATGATTTGTTAAATAATCAACTGATTCCCAAACAAATGAAGTTATAGTAAAATGAACAAAGTGGGCATGTCATGAAGCTAACAGTCAAGAGTAGTACTAAACAATGAGAGGACAGAATTATAATTCACAGTTATAGATCTTAAGATAAAAAAATTTAACAGATTTTTTTACAGACAATTACCACTGAGGAACATCTGAACTTTAATAGACATTTACAGAGCAGACATATATTGTGGCTCAAAGGAAATCATTTATTTTATTTTACCTTTATTTATATGAACACAGACTCTGTTGTCTGTCTTACCCTTCCTAACGCCAATCACTTTACAGAGTATACTGGGTGCTTTTTATGTGGCAGCAATATAGGTAATTTTTACATATCACCAGTACCAACGGTGTTACCAAGTAATTTGCAAGGCAGAGATCCCCTAACTGGGAGAGAGAGTGGTACTGAGGGTGGTGGCTTTGTGCCCATTGAAAGGTCAAAGTATAATACAGGAATTAATATAGGTGTCTTATTATAGAGGAGATATTGGCTACCCCAGTAGGAAAAGAAATGAGAGGAAAGAGAGATAAACTTAGAGAGAAAGACGGAGTGAGAGAGATAGAAATATTAGAGATGTATTTGGACATTACCACAAGGTACAGTGGGGTGAATATAAGTGGTATAGAGGGGAATTTTTCATAAGAGTGTGAGGGAAGATGTTTAGTGATAGATAAGAGGTGACTATCAAGTGATGGTAAGAGAAATTGAAAAAGCTGGGTGGGGGGCTGTATGTGAGAGCATGAGTGTCTGTTGGTAGGCATGTGAAGGAGAGAAGAGGGGTGACCTGCAGTGAGTGGTAATCAATGGTAGGGCAAAGAAGGTGTTGGAAAGATGGGTTGTGGGGGAATTTTGATAGGAGATAGATTGTCTGTGGTGAGGATGGTATGGCCACAAATAACATGCCTGTAAGGCCATGATTTTACTCAGTTTATTGTCTTCTCAGACTCAGCAAATTACCAGACGTTTCAGTCCCTTGTCATCTTTGTGTTGCACAACATCTGAAGATTATTTCTCACATCTTCCTGGGTCTACCTCTTCTACCAGTTCCCTCCACAATTAGCATTCCTTTATGCATCTGTTGACATCCATATGCATCACATGGCCATACCTTCACAGTCTTCTTTCTTGCACACCGCAACTGATACCTCTTGTACCCATGAAAGAGGACAGAAACAGGTGTGCTGCTGTAGAGGAGATTTTCACTTTGTCATATGTGTGCACTTACATTGCACATCCAACAGAGCATGCTTGCTCTGCAGTCACATCCCATGGTGCACTGCCATGTAGCACAGCTGTCTGTACATAGGCATTGTACAGTCTGCCTTTCACTCTGAGGGAGAGGCCCTTTGTTACCAACAATAGTAATAGCTCTCTGAACTTTGTCCAGCTGGTTCTTTTATATATATATATATATAGGATCTTTTTTAAAACGGGGGCCACATTTTTCATTAATGTTTTACGTAGTGTTTTTGGTACCGAAAGACTTTCAAACTTCGTATACTTATCTATTTTGTGTTATAGAACAGAAAAATATTTTTGTATTCTAATTTATTTCATGTAAAAAATTGTCTTATTTCGATAATTTCAACCAAACACTGACAAGTATTCAGTTGTTTACATTTACTCCTTTGGCTCATTAAGCGATGTAAAGCGTATTTAATCTCCATACCTTCGTTTTATTTGCTCTTTTCATTTTAAATTTGCTTTAACCCTAACCCTAACCCTTAGGGTTAGAGTTAGGGTTAGGGTTAGGGTTAATTGTTTCAGAATCGTTTGTTTATGTAGTCGGCACTTAATGTATATCGGCTGAATGGACGTCAGTGATTGGTTGAAATTACAGAAATACGACAACTTTAACATGGAATAATTTATGGATTTCTTTTTTTTTTAAGAAGACTAAGAGAAAAAGATGTTTTATATGACACATTCTACCAGTGTTCCAAGTTTCAAAGTGTTTCGTTAATGAAAAATGTGGCCCCCGTTTTAAAAAAGATCCTATATATATATATATGTGCATGTGTGTGTGTTTTTGTATGTATGTGTGTATACATATGTGTATGTGTGTGTAGGAGAGATATATTTATACATGTGCATGTATGGATGGATATAAATATGTTTATATAAATTAAAATAAAATAAATGAATAGTTATGTAGTGAATCTTGCAGGCATGAAGTGGATTCAATCCACTATACCCAAATTTAAATTAACACTGCGTCAGAACTTTTCCCACAGTGGAACAATGGTTGTGATCTGACAGCAGTTTAATATTTTCCAGATGCCTTTGGCTGGGCCGAAACAATGTCTTCACCACTTGACCCTTTCTAACCTCTTCTACTCCGTCAAAATCTAGAATAGAGATAACAAGACCACCAGCTAAATCCATTGTTCTCAGTAATATATCTATCCTTCTAGATAGTTATAAAAACAGGAGACCCCAAGCCAAACAGTCAGTAGTCACGTGGGGACACAGAGCGAAGTAACTAGTGACAACTCAATTAGTTAGGAAACGGTCATCTACAGATATAGTCACAAGCAGGCAGCGACCTAAAGACAAAACGATCAAAGGGAGAAAGAAGTTTACAACCAGCCAACTATGAGACACAACTTTCCTCGACTCTATAACTATCACTAGCTCGCATCCTTTTCTCGGTAACATTACCCTATCTTTATCTATATATATACTACTATGAGAAAGTGTACATACATATACAGGCTGAAATCAACTTTCTTTACCTTGCATGTTTTACGTACAAACTGTTATACTATTACACTAACCTACTCGTCGTGGTATGGCATTTATTAACGTAACGGTAAATAAATATTTATATAAAAATTTCGATCACTCTTCATCATTCATCTTATAACCTGTTACAATTGGTAAATAATACTTATTGTTACAATTGGTGACACATCAACTACACAACACAAAAACATTTATCGTTACAGTTATCTTTGAATCCAAAATATATTACATTAAATAAAGATTCTTAGCAAAACAATTGTTGTAAAATTTCAAATCCTTTAATTTCTTTGTTGCTATTTCTTGGTACAACATGGGTTTGAATACACCAATCATTAAATTATTTTTAAACAATCAAGATTGCATATTACCCAACAACAGTGTGTGGTCTTCATCGTTGCTTTCTATGCAGATAATGGATTACTTCACTGTCAGCTTTGCATGATTCTGCCTAGCCAATCAGTGCCATACTACTTGTTGATGTGCGTCAATTCTTTACAAATCCTATGTAACTAAAATATGTATACATACATATTTATCATCATCATTGTTTAATGTCTGTCTTCCATGCATGCATGGGTAGGATGGTTGACAGGAGCCAGCCAGGTAGATGACTACCCCAGGCTACTGTGTCTGTTTTGGCAGGGTTTTTACTGCTGAATGCCCTTCCTAACACCAACCTCTCTACAGAGTGGACTCTGCTTTTTATGTGGTACTAGCACAGGCGAGTTAGTTTTGGCATGATTTTTACATCTGGATGCCCTTCCAAATGCCAATCACTTGACAGTATACATGCTTTTAATATGGCACCAGTACTGGCAGGGTCATCAAGATATTTGTAAGACAAGGAATTACGAGAGGGGCAGAGAGGCATTTGAGGAGGGGACTTGTGTCAGAGGACGAAAAGTTAGAATGTGACAGAGAGGCAGAAACAGGTGTCTTGTTATAATGGAACGGGGGGCATTGGAGGAGGTGATGTGGTGTAAAATGATGAAAAGTTAGAGTGTGACAGAGAAATAGAGAGGCAGAAACCGGTATCTTGCTATAGAAGAGGTATACGGTTACCCAGTGAGAGAGAGAGAGAGAGAGGAAGAGAGGTACATGAAAGACAGAAACAAGTGTGCTGATCTAAAGGAGATACCTTGTCAGAAGGAAAAGCAAAAAAAGAATAGAGAGAGTGATCAAGAGGAGGGCAGAAATAGGTGTGCTGCTGTAGAGGAGATACATGGCTACCCAGCTTGAGGGAAAGAGAGGGAGAGTGGGAAACAGCAAAAATACAAAAGAGAGCAGGAGAGAGATGGTGAAGTGCCAGGGTATATTCACAAGTAACAAGGATCAAAGCTTAGATGTGATGGTAGAGTAAGGAAGAGAGCAGTACTGAGGTCATCATATGCACTTTCGGGTATTGCCTAGAAGGTACAAGTAAGAAGTGGGGATTGCAGTGACTGGTAAAAACCTAAGTATAAAAATGGGTGGGTTAAAGCAGTGATACAGGGAGCAATGCAGGGAAAGGGATTGGAAGGTAATCATAGTTTATGAAGAGAAAATGTGAGGAAAAAGATGCAGCTTAGAAGAGATGTAGTTTGGTTTCTTAGGGTAGGGTGTGTGAAAAGTTTGTTGTTAAATGTGGTTGGTACACAATGCTTCTTGCACTCAGTTTCACTGACGTGGGCGGGTCTTCTCTAGAACTTCATTTTGCCAAACATCTCAGTTCATTGTCATTTCCGCCATGTGCCCTAACATCCTCAGATCGGTCCTCACCACTTCATCTCATGTCTTCCTGAGTCTCCCTCTTCCACAGATGTCATCCACTTCAATGACAGGTGCTTCTCTATACAGCTGTCTTTACTCATATGCATCACTTGTCCAAACCCACGCATTCTCCTCTCCTGCATGCCACATTTAATCCCTCTTCTGCTTAACTTTTCTTTCAACACAGTTGTGCTTTGTTAGTTATACACATTGATGTTGCACATCCAACAGTGCATACTTCATTTTTCTCCAGTCTGCACATGTCCTCTGCATTCAGAACCCATGTCTCACTACCATGGAGTATAGCTGTTTGCACACAAGCATCATGCAATCTACCTTTCACTCTGAGAGAGAGTTCTTTTGTTGCCAACAGAGGTAATAGCTTTCTGAACTTCCTCTATCCTATTCTTATTTTAGAAAAAATAATTTCAGAGCATCCTCCACCATTGCTCATTTGGTCACTTAAGTAACAGAAACTATCTACAACCTCAAAAGAGCCACCTGGGAATTTGATAGAGTCTAAGTCCCTCATGTTCTTATTGCTTATTGTTCCTACACATCAGCCATACATGAAAGTGACCTTATCTGTTAACCTACCGGCAATTGCATTGCATCACTGATATGTCCATAGCTTACACTTGGTGCAGCATATGGAATTACTTCCCATTTCTTTCCTACATATTGAGCAGAGCCATTTTCCTGACAGAAAGAGAGTATTATTTGCTTTCTTCCTAACAAAAAATTTAGTCTTTGCTAAGTTAACTTTTATGCCCTTTGATTTCAGATTCTGTAATAAGAGCAAGGTCATCAGCATATAGCAGTTCCCATGGGTATCCAGTTGCAAATTCCTCTGTTATGGCCTGGAGAACTATGATGAATAAGAGTGGATTAAGAACTGATTCCTGGTGAACTCCAGCTTGTGCCCTAAAATCATCACTGTTTACAAGGCCAGCTCTCACCTTACTGACAGCATTGCTGTACATGGCTTGTATGGCTTTAACAAGCCACTCCTCTATTCCTAGCTTCCTGAGAGACCACCAGATGGGAGCAGGGAATCCTGTCAAAACCTTTCTCCAGATTGACAAAGGCTAAGTATAGTGGTTTACTTTTGGCCAAATACTTTTCTTGCAACTGTCTCACTAGGAAGATGGCATCTGTGGTACTTTTACCAGGAACAAAACCAAACTGCATCTTATCTAGTTTAATCCTATTTCTAATCAATTGAGATATAACTCTCTGTAATTTTCATGACCTGGTCCAGCAGTTTAATATCTCTGTAGTTGTTTCTATCTAAGGCAATACCTTTACCTTGTAACAGGTAACTATAATACTACTACTACACCAGTCTTTGGGGATAACGACTTCCTGAATAACCTGATTAACTATGCAAGTGACAAGGCTGTATTCTACACTGGCTGATATTTTAATCATCTCAGCTGTGATACCCGATGGTCCAGTCTTCATTTTCCTAATTGCCTTATCTATTATACTGCTATCCACTCTGATGGCTGGTCCCTCAATTGGTTCAATATTTGAAAGACTCTCCTTCTCCCAATCATTCTCCACTGTTAATAACCTTTCATAATGGCATCTCCACACATCTTTCTTCTCTGAGTCACTGAGTACAAGCACACCGTTATCCATTTGCACGCATTTCTCACCTATCACATCTCTATTCTCTCTGATACACTGTTTTGCAATCCTGCACATCTCATGCCTCTGATCCTCATGCTGTAGAACTTTGGCAAACTTCTTATCTTCTGCTATTCCTTTTATTATATAAACCTTCCTTCTGGCTCCCTGATATAATGCTCTGCTTCCACTGTTTTTCCAGTTTTCCATGCCTGTCTGTTTGCTTTTATAGCGCTGTCCACCTCCTCGTTCCACCACCATGTCACCCTTGGTCTAGCAAAGACTTTGCACCAGCCACAGATTTGATCATCAGCACCCAGTAAATTGTCTTGCAGGAACTTACAGTTGTCCTTGTCGCCCGAGAAGGAGGTAATCAACTGGGCTTATATTCCCACCAGATTAGGTGGCTGGCTGTATGTATGTATGTATATATGTGTGTGTGTGTGTGTGTGTTTGCACAAAGGTTGGCAGAAAAGTTCATAGGCTAACCAAGATACTCTCATGGAATGTGACCAAATGAGGTTTATTTTTCAACATAGTCCCCCTTGTGATCCACACACTTCTTCCATTAGTGCTGCAGTGCTTGGATCCAATTGCTGAAGAAGTTTTCATTCTTTCTTCCACTTCTACTTTATCCTCTGCACTGTCTCTGTGTTCATCTTGATTTTTTTTTTCTCACTTCCTGAACCATCTTCACAATTCCTTGATCAGTTGGTTGATAAATAACAGGCATATCATTATCCCTTTTCATCCATTCCTCTAGGTTTGTCTCTGTAGTTACTTTGATTACTGGCTGACACTCTGGGTTAGTCATAAGCCTAGTAAAGGGTAAAGATCCTTTTCAGTCATGAATGACCATAGAATTGCACCTAGAAAGTTACCCTCTGAGGCACAAATCTAAGGAAGGTTTGTCTATGGAAGACCAGCAGTTGCCCATGCATACCAGCCTCCCCTCTCCATGCCACTGGTGTTATCCAGGGGAAAGGCAAATGCCAATACAGTTTAGCACCAGTGACATTGCAACTCATTTCTACAGATGAGTGACCTGGAGCAACATGAAATAAAGTGCCTTACTGAAGAACACAACACACAGCCTGGTCTGGGAATTGAACTCACTACCTCATGATTGTGAGCCCAATGCTTTAAACACTGGGCCATGCTCCTTCACCATAAACCTAGTATACTCTACCAATTTATGGATCAATTTCTTTTCATTAGAAACCCTAAATCCAGAGTACTCATGATGTTTTATGTTTATGCTTTCTAACACTAAAACCATCTTCTGTACCTTATGGACATTGTGAAGGGCTAAAATACTACTGAGTATGTGAAATTAATAGAACTGTGTCAGAGATACTCTGCTGGTGGTTCTAGTTTAAACATAAACAAGCCTGGCATCTAATGATACACACGTCTGTGCAAAGCTTGACACACACACATACACGTTAATACACTAGCATATACACATAAGTAAATATATATACGTATGTATATATGTATATCTATATATATATACATATACATACATATATATATATACATATATATATGTATGCATATACACATATAAACATATGCCTGCATACATGTATACACATATTCACACTAATATACATACACCTACAAAAATGCAAATGTGCACAGATGAATGTAGACATATATCTATATATATATGTACATATGCACACGCACACACACACATACTTGTACACATATGCATATACACACGTACATACACACACACACACATATATACATGTATATATATATACATATACATATATGGATATAGATTGCGAGATCAAATGTCAAATACAAGTTATTCGAATATAGCTCCTCAAGTTCAGGTGTATTTAGAGTTGTGGGTGCCATGTATACATCAAGTTATGTATGGTTGGGATTGAAATATTTGAATGTGTGTTTAGCTGTGTGTAGATGTCTGGGTATTTGTTCAATGAATTTATTCATAATGCGCACCTTTGTTAACATTCTCAAGAGTGACTCCTTGGAGCATAACTGGCATTTCTGGGATATAGTGTTATAGGGACATGCGTGTCTAAGTATGGACCATGTAAGGTCGTATTTTGTCTTCGCTTCCTTAAGTCTCCAGATAAAATCGGCCAGCAATGTTACATGTTATTTAAGGATATTTCGAAAGCTGGTGATGTGGTTGCAGTATTGATTTTTGTAAAAATCGGTTGATGCACCGATATATGCGTAGGGGCCTCCTCTAGTGTTTATAGTGCACTTGTATACCACTTCTTAGTCATACATTGGTTATCCAAAGGACAATTGGATCTATCTCTGCATGAGCATAACTGTTTGATTTTGTTGGCTTGTGTACATTGAGTGCTGGAGGGATTGGTTCTGTTCGGTATGTTGGTTGTCAATATTATTGTTTTATTATCGCTATTTGTAGGTGTTCTCAGTTTACTATTTGAATTGTTGGTGGTTTTATTTGTTGGATGGCTATCATGGTTATTGTAATTATTGCTCTGTTGGTTGGTGGTATAATTCGAGTTATAAACAATCTCTTTAGGTTGATGTCGAGAAGGTTATTTTGAATGCTGACTAATCTTCGGCTTAGTTAACGGTTGTTAATCCTATGAATATGGTGCTCTAAGTTTGATGAATTTTCATAGGATAGTTTTATAGTGTAATGGTTGAATATTTTGCTGTACACTCCATTTTTAGGGAAGGAGTATATATATATATATATATATATATATATATATATATATATATATATATATATATATATATATATATATATATATATATATATATATATATATATATATATATATATATATATATATATATATATATATATATATATATATATATATATATATATATATATATATATATATATATATATATGCATATGCATGGCTCAGTGGTTAGAGCATTGCACTCACAATCATGAGGTAGTGAGTTCAATTCCCAGACCAGGATGTGTTGTGGTCTTGAGCAAGACACTTTATTTCATGTTGCTCCAGTTCATTCAGCTGTAGAAATGAGTTGCAACATCACTGGTGCCAAGTTGTATCAGTGTCTGCCTTTTCCTTGGATGACATTAATGGCATGGAGAGGAGAGGCTGGTATGCATGGGTGACACCCTTACCTGGACTTGTACCTTGGCAGGTAACTCTCTGAGTGCAATTCCATGGTCATTCATGACCGAAGGGGGTCTTTATATGTAAGCATACATAGATACATACATATATATGTTTGTGTGTCTATATTTGCCCCCCCCCTACCATTGCTTGACAACTGATGTTGGTGTGTTTACATCCCCATAACTTAGCAGTTCAGCAAAAGAAACCGATAGAAGAAGTACTAGGCTTACAAAGAATAAGTCCTGGGGTTGATTTGTTCGATAAAAAGCAGTGCTCCAGCATGGCTGCAGTCAAATGACTGAAAGAAGTAAAAGAATATATACATATATACTGAGGTGCTCTTTCAGTTTCCATCTACCAAAAAACCAAATCTACTCACATATATCATCATCATTGTTTAACATCCGCTTTACATGTTAGCACGGGTTGGACGATTTAACTGAGGACTGGCGAACCAAATGGCTGCACCAGGCTCCAATCTAATCTGGCAGAGTTTCTACAGCTGGATGCCCTTCCTAACGCCAACCACTCCAAGAGTGTAGTGGGTGCTTTCACGTGCCACCAGCATGAGGGCCAGTCTGGTGGTACTGGCAACTGCCACGCTCAAATGGTGTTTTTTACGTGCCACCTGCACAGGGGTCAGTCCAGTGGCACTGGCAACGACTTCACTTGAATGTTTTGTTCACATTCCACTGGCACAAGTGCCAGTAAGGCGACACTAGTAATGATCACACTCAAATGGTGCTTTTTACGTGCCACTGGCATGGAAGCCGGATGGCTGCTCTGGCAGTGATCCCGCTCGGATGGTGCTGTTAGCGCTCCACTCGCACGAGTGCCAGTCATCGAATTTGGTTCAGTTTCGATTTCACTTGCCACAACAGGTCTTCGCAAGCAGAGTTTAGTGTCCAATGAAGGAAGGTTGGCATGGGTGCCAGTCGTCGAATTTGGTTCAATTTCGATTTCACTTGCCTCAACAGGTCTTCGCAAGCAGGGTTTTGTGTCCAAAGAAGGAAAGGTACGCATAAGTGGGCTGGCTACACCCCTGGTAAAGGTCACAGGTTATGGTCACACTTGTCTTGCCGGGTCTTCTCACTCACAGCATATTTCCAAATGTCTCGGTCAGTAGTCATTGCCTCAGTGAGGCCTAATGTTCAAAGGTCATGCTTCACCACCTCATCCCAGGTCTTCCTGGGTCTGCCTCTTCTACAGGTTCCCTCAACTGCTAGGGCGTGGCACTTTTTCACACAGCTATCCTCATCCATTCTTGCCACATGTCCATACCAGCGCAATCGTCTCTCTTGCACACCACAACTGATGCTTCTTAGGTCCAACTTTTCTCTCAAGGTACTTACACTCTGTTGAGTATGCACACTGACAATACACATCCATTGGGGCATACTGGCTTCATTCTTTGTGAGCTTACACATGTCCTCAGGAGTCACGGCCCTTGTTTCACTGCCATGTAGCATGGCTGTTCGTACACATACGTCATACAGTCTGCCTTTTACTCTGAGCGAGAGGCCCTTTGTCACCAGAAGCGGTAAGAGCTCACTGAACTTTGCCTAGGCTATTCTTATTCTAGCAGCTACACTTTCAGTGCACCCTCTCCGCTACTGACTTGGTCACCTAGGTAACAGAAACTATCAACTACTTCTAGTTTTTCTCCCTGGAATGTTGCAGAAGTTGTGTTCTGCACATTTTCAGTGTTTATTGCTCCTGAACATCTGCCATATACAAAAACTATCTTGCTAGTTAGCCTTCTTTTGATATTGCTGCACCTCTTATGTGTCCATAGCTTACACTGAGTACATCTTATAGAGTTTCTATGTATGCCTTTTCTACAGATCTAACTGGGCCATCTACCTGAAGGGGTTTGTAGTTTGTCTACCTTCCTACTTATTAGGACTTTGGTTTTAGCTAGGTTGACTCTAAGGCCCTTCGATTCTAATCCTTGCTTCCATACCTGAAATTTCTCCTCTAGTTCTGATAGTGACTCAGCAAGGTCGTCAGCATAGAGGAGCTCTCAGGGGCATCTTGTCTTGAATTCCTCTGTTATTGTCTGGAGGACTATAATAAATGGGAGAGGGCTGATGACTGAACCTTGGTGGACCCCTACCTCTACCCGGAATTCTGTACTCATTGCTAATCCTCATCTTACTGACAGCATCCCTGTACATGGCTCGCACACCTCTCACTAACCATTCATCTCTCCCTAGTTTCCTCATTGACCACCAGATAAGGGATTGGGGGACCCTGTCAAAGGCTTTCTCCATGTCAACAAAATCCAGGTATAGAGGTTTATCTTTGGCTAGGTATTTTTCCTGCAGCAGTCTTACCAGAAATATAGCATCAGTGGTGCTTTTTCATGGCTCAAACCCAAACTGCATCTCATCTAAACTGACTTTCTCCCTAATTAGTTGGGTTATGACCCTCTCCATGACCTCCATTACCTGATCCAACAACTTGATACCTCTGTAATTATTTGTATCTAAAGCGTCATCTTTACCTTTGTAGCATTTGACTATGGTGTTGCTACACCAGTCATTGGGTATGACTCCTTCGTGTATCACCTGGTTAATTACATGGGTGACTAGGCTGTAGCCAACACTACCAGATATTTTGAGCATCTCTGCAGTGATTCCTGATGGGCTGGGGGCTTTCCCTGTCTTCATACTCTTGATTGCTTTATCTACCAAGGTACTGTCAAGTAGGATAGCTGGTCCCTCTGTTGAGTCGACATTCGGTAGACTCTCTTTCTCCCATTCATTCTCTTTATTGAGTAAACTTTCATAGTGGCATCTCCAAACTTCTCTCTTTGCAGCCTCGTTTAGTGCAAGTGTACCATCATCCATGCGAACACATTTTTCTCCCACGACATCACGATTCTCTCTCACACAGTCTTGCAACACGAAATACTTCAAGTCTTTGGTCCTCACGGCACAGAACACTGGCAAATTGTTCTTATCTGCTTCCCCTCTGGCTAAATAAATCTGTCTCCTAGCTTCCCTTGTGGCAGTCTGATACACTTCCCTGCTACCTCTATTCTTCCAGTCCTTCCAAGCCTGTTTCTTTTGTCTAATAGCCCTGTCAACAACATTGTTCCACCACCACGTTACCTTGGGTCGAGAGGGGACTTTACACCATCCACAGATCTGGTCAGTGGCTCTCAGCAGGTTGTCCCGTAGAAACTTCCAGTTGTCTTCCACATTATGTGATACTGTATCCCCTTCTATTTCATTGAAGGCTTCGAGTAATACGTCTCTAAATCTCTGTCTATTTGCCGAATCTTTAAGCTTCCAGACTCTTCTCCCCCAGACTGGTCTACTTCTTAGCATCCATTTAGCCCTGATTTGGGAAGGTTTTGGCAGTTATAAGCAGCCCTCTTTCCCTTTTTCTGGCGAGGATGTAGTCAATTTGACTAGTATGTCTGCCAGAACGGTAGGTGACAGGCGGGTTTCCTGAAGTTGGTATTGCAAATCATAAGATCATTTGCATCACAGAACTCCAGCAGTCTGGTTCCCTCCTCATTGCGGGAACCAAAGCCATACCCTCCATGTACACCATAGAATTCCCCTGCATGTTGTCCAACATGTCCATTGGAATCACCAGCCACAAAGAGAAAGTCCCTCTCATTTGTCAACGAGGTAGTCTGTAATAGGGTGTCATAAAATTGGTCTTTCTGCCCATCTAGTAGCCCCGGTTGAGGGGCATAGGCCAAGATAACGGTAGCTAACCTATGGTGAAGCACTAATCTAATCCTAAGTACTCTTTCACATACTCTGACTACCTTGATTACCTTATCAATCCATTTCTCCACAAGAAGTATACCCACGCCCCCGAACCCGTCAGTGTTCCCTGCCCAGAAAATCTTTTGCCTGTGAGGAACCTAGCGGAACTTCCTCTCCACCTTACTTCTTGGATGCAGCACAAATCTACGTGTCTCCGTTCAAGTATCTCAACAATCTCACCAGACCTACCTTTCAGTGTGCCAACTGTGAGGGTGTGGAATGTGTGGGTCTACGAGACCCTGGGATAAGGGACAGTAGTGTCATGTACCTGAAAAGAAAGCTTGCATTTGGCAGAATTCATAAACAAACAATAGCCTACAACCTACATACACTACACCATTTTAATGTGCTATATGATCGATAAACCCTGGGTAGGGGTGGGGATGGCGTTAGGCCCTTAGAAATGTTCGTGGGAGACAACCAAGGATGACAGAGGACAGGAACTTCCGATAAAGGTGAAGGGGAGGGCAGGCATACCGCGAGCCAGCAAGTTTAGACGAGAGCATCTTCTGCACTTGTATACTATGGTAGACAAATTTAGAGAGAATGAATAAACGAAATGATAAGCTTGAATAAAATAAATAAAATATGTCGATTAACGGATATGCATGAACAAAGAAGACGAAACTATCGGAACTATGTTTACATGTTAAGGAAATAGATAGATAATAAAGAACGAATGCAGGGGTGGGGGGTGATTATGATCTACGCAGAAACAGGAGTACATGAACGAGGTTGAAAAGATAAAATTTCTTATCTGATCATCTTCTGAAATTCGCATATATATATATATATATATATATATATATATATATATATATATATATATATATATATACTAGCAGAGATACCTGGCGTTGCCCGTGTTACATGCAATTGAAGGATGAGACTTTTCTCTTATATTTCCTGTAAGGAACTGGAATAGATATGATTCGAATTTCAGCAAAATTGCACATGAGGGTTCTTTCCCTCTTTACACACCCTAAAAAAATTCTAATCATGAGACATGTATCCCATACTATTAATCTTTATGCACATATTCCAAAATTTCAGTCTTCTGGAATCTGTAAAAAGGATTTTGCTCCTGAAAAATGGAGCTCATGGAGCTCTAAAATGTGGGAATGAAGGCCCCTATTGGGCGTGGGTGTGTTAATGTCAACCAGAGAAGTTGAATTTCTGGGAATGTTTTTAACTTGGGTCTTATAGTATACCTGTATATATGTGAGAGTATAGTTTCACTTTAATAGTTTCAGTATGAAATTGAAAGTATTAAAGTGAAAGTATTTGAAATTACAGTAGCGGCATGTTATTGTTTCACTTTTGAGATGTAATACTGAAATAGTTTCAGTGTGAAAGTGAAAATATCTGACATTACAGTAGAGTGATGTTATTGTTTCACTTTTGACATGTAATACTGAAATAGTGGAGGAGATATGATATTAGTGTGGGCTCGAACTATGCAAGAAGTTAAAAAAATTGTTTTGGCCTAAGACACTACATGGACCCTAAGTAAGGCATGTGTTAATTTCAAATGAAATTGGTTGTGTAGTTCTCGAGTTTTATGGATTCACACAGACACATATTCTCATCTTTATATATCTGATATTTATGCGCATATTCAAAAATTCTAGTGTTATGGAATCTGTAAAAAGGATTTTGCTCATGAAGAATGGAGCTCTTGGAGCTGAAAAATGTAGGAGTTAAGGCCCCTATTGGGGGTGGGTGTGTTAATGTCAACCAGAGAAGTTGAATTGTTGGGACTCTTTTTAACTTGGGTGTAATGTGTATTGTTTGAATTTCTTTGAAATAGGAAATATATGTATGCTCACTGGGTTTGTAAAAGAGAGTAAAGCTACAGGAAACCAAAAGACGAATGATCACGATAATCAGTCAGCTACCCGAGCATAGTCGTTATTACTCCCCAATGTAGGATTCCTCACCATACAGATGACAGACACAGCTGTAAGATGCATTACGGATCTATAGCAATTGGAAGGGCATGACCCAATTGAAATAACAATGTGTGACGCTTGGAGTAAAGGGAAATGAAAGTGTTGCCTCTGGAGTTTGCAAATGACCACTATACTGATAGGTAACTGCAGAAAAAATTTACAATCAATAAATGTCTTAGAACAACCAGTCACTCATCTGAGAAGGCCTTGAAATCAATGTTACCAACTGGGGACTATGTGTGACTCAGTGATAATAAAAAGACTGAAAGGAGGTCTGCAACGAAATAATTTTACTCAACACTTTGCAAGTGAATCAGTGGAGGCAAAGATGGGACCCTAAGTAAGGCATGTGTAAAATTTGAATGAAATTGGTTGTGTAGTTCTCGAGTTTTAGGGAAACATACACACAGACACACAGACACACATTCTCATTTTTATATATATAGATAAGAGAGTATTGTAGTTCACTTGAAACATTGTGTATTGTTTGTATAAACAGTTTTGAATGGTACAACAATGCACTATAATACAAAAAATGGACTATATACTTGTTGAAATTTAGTTATCCGATGATATTTTGGAATATAATTCTTTCTTCAGATATTCTTAGATGGAATCTCTGCTACAAACTGTTTACTAACGGCTTTTCTTTTTGTTTTTTCCAGAAGTGTCCTATATATTACCTATATATATAGGTAATTGTTCAGTTTAGGGATATCAAAATTAAGGGGGAGATAATTAGTAAAGGGACATATATAAGTTAACATAAATCATCATCATCATCATCGTTGTCGTTTAACGTCCGCTTTCCATGCTGGCATGGGTTGGACAGTTTGACTGAGGGCTGGAGAGCCAGAAGGCTGCACCAGGCTCCAATCTGATCTGCCAAAAGTTTCTACAGCTGGATGCCCTTCCTAATGCCAATCACTCTAAGAGTGTAGTGGGTGCTTTTACATGCCACCGGCACAGGAGACAGTCAGGTGACGCGAGCAACAATCATGCTCGAATGGTGCTTTTTACGTTTCACTGGCATGGGAACTGCCTATTCCTGATAATATCAATTTTATATTTCCTTTCAATAGTTTTCAGTCAATCTCTTTTTATTTGAAAGATCTGTAGTTTCATGTGTTGTGGGTGTGGAGCTCATAGGGCTAACACTAGTTATGCCTCTGTGCTCAGAGCTGATAGGGTCAAGAGGTTATTATTGAATAACTTTTACATCTCTATTTGAACAGAACCATGGCACCAATATAGCGTAGGAGCAACACACATGTCCAGTAACCCAAATATGCTGGTATATAATGTCTGACATATAATACTGGGTGAAATTTCTGTATCTGACCAAGTTTCCAGTCATAGGAATTTTGTATTTTTGTTGTGGGAAAGGTTTTGTAATATACAGGATTGAAATCACAAGATACTCATTTTAATAAATGAGAGATGTGTAAGATTGGCTGCTACACTGAAACTGGAAAAGTATCAAAACAGAAAATCCAATTTTTTTAAACATATTGATTTACAGATAATGTAAATATTATGTCTCAGATATAAAATTGATATTTGTTACTTTTTGCCTGTGCATTTGAAATAACGGATAAGGCATCAGTCTATATTATAGAGCCACATGAAAGGGTTGAGATGTTTGCATACAGGGGCATGTTGTATTATTCTTTGAACTCTAGGGAAGCTGCAAAAATTAGAAAGGATTGAATTATTTTTGGCCTATCAAATAATTTATAAATCAGCAGTCTATAATGAAAAGCAAATAAAAAGACTTATCTGTTTAGCTATAGTTGCTTGAACACCCAGAACAGTGAGATCAGCTTTAATATCAATCAATACAATATGGAAAGATAGAACTCTTAACAAGAACCTCAAATTAAAGCTTCTGTAGATATTAGTTAGGCCTGTTACATGGTATGGATGTAAAACTTCGACCCTAAGAGCAAACAACACTGCCAAATTCAAAACATTTGAAACCACATGCTACTGAAGAGTACTGAGGTTCAGCTGAGCTGACTATTGAACAAACAAGTCAGTACTTAAGAAAATGGGAACAAAAAAAGTTTTGGGAAACTGAAAAGAAGAGAACACTGCAGAACCTTGGCACCCACAATCTAGACGGTAGAGTCAATGGGAAATGCAGAAGGGTGGGAAAGATTGAAAAAACAATGACTGGCTGGCATAAGAAAATGGACTGGAAAACTCTGGCTGAATGCACAACCGCAGCCAGAGGCAGGAAGTGATGAAGGGAGATAGTGCATACATCTATAGTCCCCAACCCTTAGTATTGAGGATGGTAGTAGGCAAACCAAAGAACAACATCATCATTTAATATAAGTTTTCCATGCTGGCATGGTTGTATCGTTTGACAGGAGCTGGAAATGTAGGAGACAGCACCAGGCTACATTGTCTGTTCAGACTCAGTTTCTGTGGCTGGATGCCCTTCTTAATACCAGCCACTTTGTAGAGTGTATTGGGTGCTTTTAATGTGGCACCAGCACCAGTGCTTTTTATATGGCATCATCACCAGTGCTTTTTATGAGACATCAGCACCAGTATCAATTCTGCTGTGGTTGATGGGTCTTTTTGACTACAGCAAGAGATCAGCCTTCAGTGACCTTTGTAAAAATAAGTATTAATAGTATACCAGATTGAATGAATTGCTAGTTTAGATAATAAAACTAAAAATATAACTCTATGTACCTTGAGAAGAAACTGATCTTAAATTTAAACAAAAAAACAATTTTTTTTTTTAAATGAAAATAGCGAAAATTAATTTATGGATGTTGCTTCTCTGGTATCGAGAGGAGTTTTGCAGACTGAAAAAGGTTTTTCAGAGCTCAAGACAGAAGAAATATTTCTGAGAAAAAAAATTGCAAAATATAATAGATTATCATACTTCTCGTGGTATTAATATCTCTTAATGTGATTATATATTATTTTCCTTCAGAGATCATGCCATAGAACTTGGAAATGAGGTACCCTCAAAGCCAGTGGTGTTTTTGAAGCCACCATCCTCTATTATTTTAGAAGGTCAAGCAATTCAGGTAAAATGAGTTTCATTTCAATAGATAATCTACAGCATTACAATTCTTTACACTTCAGGTATATTGGTGTTGGGCATTACAAAAACGTTTCAGTTACATTTAGTTAAATGATAAAGCTAGTAAAGTTATATTCTCTTTTGCTGTTTTGTATGTGCCATATTTGTTAGGATTATAATTTGGAGAGGGATC